>NW_028124421.1:0-57415 GCF_965194825.1 Balaenoptera physalus | reverse complement strand
GATGTCCTGAGGAGGTGCAGGTCCTGGCCCCTTGTCCTCAAGTGCCAGAATTCAGAGAGGGGGGCGTGACCATCTTGTTGGATCAGGGTGGTTTTTCCCGAGAAGGTGGAAGTTTTGGCTGAGATAATCACGGAAACATGGGATTTGCTGGCTCCTCCCAGAAGGCACTGGCTTCCAGACTTGGACCGGCTCCCTCCTGGCCAATCCAGGTGGGGTAAGCTTGCTTGGGAGAGTAGAAGCTTTGATCAGCATGGCAGCCAGGACATCCTGAGAGCCCGCAGGTGTGTTTATGCACAGTCTACCAGTGGCCTCCCTGTGGACGTTCCGCTGCCCGTCCCTGGGCTCCGAGATTTCGCTGGAGCAGCCAGCATTGAACCCCCAAGATGGTAAAGCCACAGCTCCTAGCTCTAGCTAGCGTCTGTGCAAGTCCTGCCACCCACAAGGATCTCAGTGTTTCCCGGCACACTGTGACCCAGTGTTCCTCCCGCCCTCTTGAAAGCACCATCTTTTCCATAAGCTGTCTCCTCTTACCGCATCTCCAGTCATACTTGTCCTGAGGCTACCGTGGCCAGATTCTTTTCCCAGAAGCCCTATGCCAACTGTGTGCCCCTTGAAACTGACACTTCCTTTCTGCCCAACGAAAAGAAGGAGAGAGATAGAGAGAGAGAGAGAGAGGAAGAGAGAGACAGAGAGAGAGAGAGAGAGAGATACAGAGAGACAGAGAGAGAGGGCTGTATATTGCTCTAGAGCTCTGGAGAAAGGGGAGCCTAAGACAGAGGAGTGACTGGGAGGGAGCTGAGGACTAGATGTGTCTGCAGAGATATACACACTATAGAGCTAGAGACCCGGATGCAGTTGTAGCTAGAGACTCAGATACATCGGTGTATACACATTCAAGTGGCAACTCTCAGATTATTTTCCTACTTCGTGCCGCTGACACACCCGTGCTGGACATGGGGAGCACGGATTGAGCCAATGGAGAATCACTCAACACAGAGTGTACGAGGCACATGTGTTGGAAAATATTTTTGAAAGAAGCAGTGGAAGGGATCACCGGCCACAACGTTAAGATGCCACAGGCATTTGGTTTTTCATTTCCTTTGTGCATCGCTTTAGTTGTAACACGGCTTATCTTTTGAGAGGTGTGTGCGTGTAGTGTGTGGCCGTAGACAGACAATGAGAGAGAGGGAGGGACGGAGAGAGATTATTTGCCTGCATAATAAACCGGGCACAGTTGTTACTATGAACTCTGTCAATGAAAGTATTTGCATAGTTCTGTCCTTGTGTGCAAGGACGATGCCCTTGAGGAACACTTCCACACCATGCCCCCAGAAACCAAGTGAAGGCTGTCACTGAGAGACGGTTTTCGTGATTCCACTAGGGTGTGTTTGTGGCTACAAGCTACGGGACTAGACAGGGGCGTCTGGACCACCTTCCCGTGCTGTCCCAGGCCAAGGGAGGGATTTCACCTCCCCGAGGAAACGCGGGAGAATACAAAGCGACCAAAGCACAACCAAGAACTTGAACTGAGTGCCAAGATTTATTGATTGGATCAATGGAATGTCACATACAACGGGGAAATCCAGTTCAGCCTTGGGTCCTCCTCGTTGTCATTGGAAGGCTAGAGTCCCTTGAGGCTTCAGAGGTGGTGTCGCTCCTGGTGCCCATGCTTCCTGACAGTCCGTGTGGAGCACGGCATTGCTCGTAGACACAACGCAGTTGCCGTCGACAGTCTTCTTGCCTTGGTCGCCCTGCCAGACACTATCATGAGCGTTGCTTGTTCCTTCTCCTTTCTCTCGCCCGTGGCTCTGCCTCCCAGGAAAGGAGGCTTGAACGGGGCTCGGGGGAAGGTCTTCCTACCTCCCCCTAAGCCTGTGGCACTGGGGAGCCTGGCAGCATGTCGAGCAAGGCCTGGAATTCTTCCTCGCTGAGGGGGGCTTCCAGGGTTGCCGCAAGTTCCTCTTCCTCTGCGTCCGCATTCAGAAATGGGCCTGCCTTGTCCAGAATGTCCGCGTCTGACAAGAGTTCGTCCAGGAGGCTTGAAGAGCCTGGAAGGGCTGAGTGCTGGGGCTGTTGCTCCAGCTGGGGAGATGTCTCTTCACTTGAGGTTGGCTGCTGCGGCCAGAAGTGTGTCTCTGGCGGTGCAGGCGTCACGATGGCCCCCTGGGCAGGCTGCCCACTGGCGATGACAGCATGTGTCCCTTCGCCCCATGGAACTGTGGCCGGAAGAGGCTGCGGGTTCTGGCATCCCTGAAGTGCTGCCAGGCTGGGCTGGACCACGATGAACATCAACGGGTGGCCCACACAGCACCCAGAGGCAGCCCCTGGCACAAGAAAGGTGGGGGAGAAAACAGGAGTGGCCGCAGCAAAGGATTGCGTGCTCTCAGGTGCATGAGAGGGAGGATAACGATGAGAGCTGCTATGGACAGTGGGCGGGGGGCTTTGGTCCGACAGGGCAGTCACGGCTGATGTGGCATCTGGTCCTTCGGCCAGGGCATTCACAGGCCCACTAGCGCTCTGCTTTGGGTGCCGAGCTCTTCGGTTCTGGAACCATATCTAGGGAACCATATGGGGAGACAGGAACATTAGCAGCGCGACAGTCCAGATCTACTTGCCGCCGCCCCATCCCCGGCCGGCCCCGCCCCGGCCCGCCCTGCCCTGCCCTGCCCTGCCCTCCAATCTGTCAGGTCCATGGCAAGTACTGGTGGGCCTCATCTAAGGGCCATTTTACCTAGAGCTTTCGCCTTGGCTCTTGAAAATGCGGGAGGACGTCAGGGCAACACAGGACCCACCCCACCCGTCCCCACCCCTGGCTTTGAGGAGAGCCGTCATTGACCGGCTACAACCTCAGGCCCCTCTCTGGCTGCCCAGGACTTCCATTGCCCTCTCCTCTTCCGGAAAGGGATGCCTTCAGATCAGCCCCCTTAGTGTATTCGTAGGACGAAGGGAACCTCCTCCCAATCACCCCTCGCCAAGCCTACCTATATCCAGCAGCAACCCGTCACAAGGTTTAACACTCCTTCCTCGTGGGAGAACCCAAGTCCCACCCACTGGTGGAGAACTTACCTGGATTCGAGGTTCGGGAATTCCTGTCTGGTGAGCCAATTCTTCCCTGGCAGCAATAGATGGAAATCGATCCCTCTCAAAGGCTTGCACAAGGACCCTTGTTTGAGAAGGAGAGATGAAAGTCCTCTTTCGCCTGGCCTCTCTTCCCAAGCTTTCTGAAGAAGAACACACAGAGAAGAGAGGACATTCAGGACAACTGCAGCACATTCACAGCAGATGCAGTGTGTGGTATGTAGGAAGTGGTATGTCATAGATCAAGATCGATACATCGATACATCTTATTCAGTGCTATGTGAAAATGCCCCATGTGATGGAAGAAGGGATTTCTGCACATCCGGGCAGGTTCCGGACCCGAAGATTCCAAGCCTTCCCGGCCATGCAGCTCCCCACCCTCCAACAGGGCCATGATGCTCCTGTGTGGAGCAGGAATGGGGCAAGAAGCCAAGATATCATGGTTTCCTCTCTGAAGTGTTCTTGGCCCCCCACGGTCATCCACGTTCAGAGATGATTGTGTCTCAAGGGGATGCTCTGGGGAAATGCCTTTGGATTGCTGGGTACTTACCTCGAGTCAAAGCCTGAGGCGGTGGCGGCCGCAGCGGCTGCGACTGCCCTCCTTTGAAGGCATTCTCCGACAGCAATCGGCTCTGCTTCAGGCGTCTTCCCCGTTGGTTTTGAAACCAAACCTGGGTACAAAGAAAGAAAGCCTTGTCATTCAATGCTCATGCACGTACTTCCAAGATCGATTGCAGGGATGCACCATAGCACAAACGCACAAACGCGCCAGCCAGCCAGCCAGCCAGCAACAAGCCGACTAATGGAGACCCAGTACGGCCCCTCTGCCCCCAGTGTAAATATTTACGAGTCAAAGGGACTGAACTCTCACTGGCAGGTAGAATGTAGACTCCCGCTTTCACCTCTGAAGAAGTGCACCAGATTCCAGAATACACAATCTGTGTCCGTGAAAATAATCCTTCCTCTTCGAGTCACCTTACTGGTGTCCAGAGTAACGACTTGTGACACAGGAGGAGACAATGCTTGCTTTCCCACAGTCAGAATGGGATGGATAGCTACCTCTCTCTCTCTCTCTCCCCCGCCCCACCCCTCCTCATCAAAACTACCAGTTTGTCTCTGGGTCTTTTGGTCTCCGTCTACGATTCTCCGCATCTACCTGTTGACGTCTGTCTCTGTTGCCACCCGCCCGCCTGCCCACCTGCCTGCCTGCCTGCCTTCCCCTCTCTCTGTCTCTGTCCCAGGCTCTCAGGCTCAATCTCCTTTCCCTCATTTGCTCTCTTTGCCTCCCCTTTGGCACGGTCCATGCCCGATTCATGGTTCCCTGCCTCTCTTATGTCCCCACAGGCAGTACTGTCTCATAACACGCAATCATATCCATTAGCAAGTGCCCCCATGAAAACCACACTTCCCATGCTGCCTGGGAACTACTCATTGACAGTCACTTCTCAGGGACTACATGCCTCCATCACTCTTAGGTCAGGAGACTCTTATGTACCCGCTCCCCATCTTCAGAATATGTGTCCTTGTCTTCAACAGTGAAGCCGTGTGCATGCTACCTCATTCCCCGAGGCCGAACCGCAGTGTGGACCTGTGCTTGTGTGCGTGTGTGTGTGCATGTTTTTAGACGTTTCTGACGGTGGTGTGTGGAAAATGTGACACCCTGAGAAAACGTGTTCGTAGGGAAAGCCAATCAGTCTTTGGCGACGCTTTGTAAGGTCGCAGGCGAGGTGTTCCTACCTTTGGTGACTCCTCTCCAACCTGCCCAGAGAGGGAAGTCTTCAGCACGACTAGTTCCTTGGAAGCCAGCCATCAAGGGAACACCTCCCTGGCACCACCAGGCCCTCCTGCTTCCTTGGCCCCTCGCCCTTTATTCTTGACCACCCATTTGAATGGACCTCTCGCCACACAGCTCAGTCTGGCCACGTTTTCCAAAGGGAGCCACCTTCCTTGCCCAGATTCGAGTCCCTGCTGTCTGGAGCACCCAGAAGAGGAAGCCCCCAGGGCAAGGACTCCAGCTGGCGTAGGGCGACTTGCGTCTGGCCATGGACCCCGAGAGGGAGAATGGATCGAGAGACTCGGACGTACCTGAATTCTGCTTTCCGGAATGCCCAGTTCTCGTGCCAGCCGTTCTCTGGTCGTTATCCCGGGGTAGGGGTTCTGTTGAAAGAGTGCTTGCAGGGTGTCCTTCTGACTCAGCCTCAGAACCAGCCTCCTCCTTCGCGATGGCCTTGAGAGTCGGCCTGTGGGAGAGAAAAGGGGGAATGTGTCAGGGGCGAATCCATGGAGGTGCAAACCACTGGTACCGGCACAGCGCTGGTCCTTGTGCCACGTGAAAAACCTCTAAGCCAGGGGAAGACTCTGCATTTGGAACAACCGTGGGCACACCCTGAAAGCCACGCTGAGTGGGACCCTGTGGGCTCAAGCTAAGCTGAGGGTCAAGGCTATGGGGATCCCCCCACCACTCGCCAAGGATCCACAGGGCGCCATGCAAGCAGAAGGGGAAAGCCCTAGGAAAACAGGCTAACGTGACCAAAATGGGTGGAAGGATTGTCCACCTGTGGAGGCCTCAGAAAGTCTTGATGGCTCCTACCAGATTTACCTTGAACTCTAAGCTAACGAGAGGAGCCCGGCTTCTGGACTGTCATACGCACAGGGCACATCCGCTTTCACTATTTGAAAGGAAACGAGACGAAAGCCAAACGAAGCCAGACAAACACACAAGCCAACCCCCAACACAGAACGCACTAGGAGATTGTTAAGAAGACCCACATTTTTGAGATAAGGACCAACGTGGGGCCCCGTCTGATGGCGCCCGCCCACCCACACACGCACAACAGCCCAGTGTACTTCGGAAGATGAGTTTCCCTTTCCAGGCCCCAAGGTCTTGCTGACTCGCCGTGTGTGTGTGCTATTCTTTCAGTTGGGCAGCCTTGAAGGGCTGCCCCCCATCCCTGTCCTATTTGAGGTTGCGTCTTTCTGGTGGCAAGGGGATAGATGCGTGTTTGTTTCCTGCCTTCTAAGGCGGGAGACGGGCGTGATGGCCAGGGTGGATGTGGTTTCAGGCACGTCCTGCACATCCTTGAGATTTGAGTTTCCTGAACTCTCTCCAACTCTAGGACAACACCAACCCTTCTGCAAGGGCCACCCGCTCTAGCAGCTGGCAGCTGGTGACGTAGGGTCGTCTCCAGGTCTCGCCCTGGAAGGAGGCAAGGCAAGGCAAGGGTTTCGGACCACCAACGGGGACTTCCTTTAAAAGCGCCCTTCCTTCCTGCCAGCTCCAAGGAAAATCTTTGGAAAGCACTCAAGGAACGAACGTGTCACACTGCGGATTTTGCCTCTCCAGAGGCTCCTGCACTGGCTACCTTGGAGTCCAATGAGAGACAGTTCGAGTGCTCCTGGAATCTCTGTTTCCCAGGCTCTAGCTTTCAGTTGTGGTCAAAGAAAAACTCTCTTTTTCTTCTATTCTTAATACATACTGGATGTGGATTCTTTCCATGGACACCATGGAAGTTAAACCAGTTCGAATGGAACACGAAACCAAAGAGAGCAAATCCGTAACAACAGCAAGAATAGAACATGGGAAACCAACTCAAAACCCCAAACACGGTCAACCGGAAAAGAGTGTCAGTTTAGTTGGGAACGTTTTCAAACACTCGTGTTCCATTCACTGCAACCACAGGCTGGGATTTTTGGTAGAGAAGCCATTGTCAGGCAACAGGCCTACCTACTTCCATGTCGATTTCAAGAAGGAAAACAAACGAACCAGCAAACCAGAAATATGTACGTGAATTGCCCAAACCAAGGTGCATCCTTTTGCCCAACTGATTCCAGAAACATATCCCAGCATATCTGTCCGTGCCAATTAGTGGTCATTGGGAAACTTCAACCTTCGTGGTGATCAACCCTTGGGGTGGGGAGGTGCATGAGTGTATTTGGAGGACCCAACCCCAGAGCCCAGATGCTGAGGGCAACGTACCTGTGGAGGTGCTGTATGTGCCGGACGAGCTGGACGAATCCATGGTGGGAGACCCACACGGATGGCACGGAAGCTGCTGGCCAACTGCTCAGTGCTGAGAAGCTCAGGATTTATAATGGATGAGGATGCCCCGCCCCTATTTATGTAAATAGCCGCAGATGGTGGGGAACCCTTCCTTGCAAATTGAGAACCTGGAAGGAATCCCGTGAGGCAAGTGGGCGTTGGAATGGAAGGCCTGTTCGGAGGCTCCCAGGTCCCTTTGAAGCTGCCGCCCTCGTCATCCTTTCCCAGAATGCTTGGGGTCCAGTGCTCTCTCGTTTTCACACCTTTTCACATTCCACACATACTTTTGCTCTCCGTGGAATTCCCCAACTCTGAGTCCCTCACGCTTAGCTGTGTCACTGTACTTTCCAAAATGGAGAGAGAACCTGGAGCCTAGCTTTCCTCGAGTACGTTTCCCACTTCGTTCATCACCACCAGGACGTCATTGCCTCCCACTCTTAAAGCATTTCCTTGGCTGGGGTTTGAGTTCCCGATAATTCACATACTAAGCTTGACTGCTTATCTAGGGTCTACCCATGGTCGTCAACAGTTCGGGACTTTTTCAGAGGTACCCTGAAACCCACCCCCTTGCTCACATGCCATGGAGAGGGCAGAGAAAGGGGCAGGCCACACGTGTAGGTTTCACAAGCCAAGGAACTTAATTTCAGTGCTTGTCCTTGGCGTCCACAAGACGAAGTCGGTTTCACTTTCACTGGTCAACTGGCATCTGGAAGAAGGAGAAGAGAGGAAGAAGAAGAGGAGGAGGAGGAGGAGGAAGAAGAAGAAGAGGAGGAAGAAGGAGAGGGATATGAAGCAAGTTATATGATGGATGATGACACAGCTTGGTTTGAAAGGAACGCTTTGGATTCCAAATACAACCATCCCAACATTTTCGGGGCGTTTGCGCTGCAGAGAATTGAAAACTTAGAAGCAAACAAACAAAAAAAAACCACACAGAAACACAGAACCATCTCTAATGTGTTCTTTTGCCACCACGTGGATTAACATGAGGACAGTGAGCTTATTTAGAAACAGTTGGGAATTGGAGTAATTACACCACCAATTCGTGAAAATATGGCTGGGGCGTGTGTGTTTGTGTGATCTGTGTGTTTGATTTTCTGCGCCCACCCACTAAGGGCGGTTGTCAGGTAGTACCCGTGGACGGATGCCACCGGGGCTAGTAGGAGTCTGCAAGTCCCAGGAGGCCCAGGAGGATGTCCTGAGGAGGTGCAGGTCCTGGCCCCTTGTCCTCAAGTGCCAGAGATCAGAGAGGGGGGCGTGACCATCTTGTTGGATCAGGGTGGTTTTTCCCGAGAAGGTGGAAGTTTTGGCTGAGATAATCACGGAAACATGGGATTTGCTGGCTCCTCCCAGAAGGCACTGGCTTCCAGACTTGGACCGGCTCCCTCCTGGCCAATCCAGGTGGGGTAAGCTTGCTTGGGAGAGTAGAAGCTTTGATCAGCATGGCAGCCAGGACATCCTGAGAGCCCGCAGGTGTGTTTATGCACAGTCTACCAGTGGCCTCCCTGTGGACGTTCCGCTGCCCGTCCCTGGGCTCCGAGATTTCGCTGGAGCAGCCAGCATTGAACCCCCAAGATGGTAAAGCCACAGCTCCTAGCTCTAGCTAGCGTCTGTGCAAGTCCTGCCACCCACAAGGATCTCAGTGTTTCCCGGCACACTGTGACCCAGTGTTCCTCCCGCCCTCTTGAAAGCACCATCTTTTCCATAAGCTGTCTCCTCTTACCGCATCTCCAGTCATACTTGTCCTGAGGCTACCGTGGCCAGATTCTTTTCCCAGAAGCCCTATGCCAACTGTGTGCCCCTTGAAACTGACACTTCCTTTCTGCCCAACGAAAAGAAGGAGAGAGATAGAGAGAGAGAGAGAGAGGAAGAGAGAGACAGAGAGAGAGAGAGAGAGAGATACAGAGAGACAGAGAGAGAGGGCTGTATATTGCTCTAGAGCTCTGGAGAAAGGGGAGCCTAAGACAGAGGAGTGACTGGGAGGGAGCTGAGGACTAGATGTGTCTGCAGAGATATACACACTATAGAGCTAGAGACCCGGATGCAGTTGTAGCTAGAGACTCAGATACATCGGTGTATACACATTCAAGTGGCAACTCTCAGATTATTTTCCTACTTCGTGCCGCTGACACACCCGTGCTGGACATGGGGAGCACGGATTGAGCCAATGGAGAATCACTCAACACAGAGTGTACGAGGCACATGTGTTGGAAAATATTTTTGAAAGAAGCAGTGGAAGGGATCACCGGCCACAACGTTAAGATGCCACAGGCATTTGGTTTTTCATTTCCTTTGTGCATCGCTTTAGTTGTAACACGGCTTATCTTTTGAGAGGTGTGTGCGTGTAGTGTGTGGCCGTAGACAGACAATGAGAGAGAGGGAGGGACGGAGAGAGATTATTTGCCTGCATAATAAACCGGGCACAGTTGTTACTATGAACTCTGTCAATGAAAGTATTTGCATAGTTCTGTCCTTGTGTGCAAGGACGATGCCCTTGAGGAACACTTCCACACCATGCCCCCAGAAACCAAGTGAAGGCTGTCACTGAGAGACGGTTTTCGTGATTCCACTAGGGTGTGTTTGTGGCTACAAGCTACGGGACTAGACAGGGGCGTCTGGACCACCTTCCCGTGCTGTCCCAGGCCAAGGGAGGGATTTCACCTCCCCGAGGAAACGCGGGAGAATACAAAGCGACCAAAGCACAACCAAGAACTTGAACTGAGTGCCAAGATTTATTGATTGGATCAATGGAATGTCACATACAACGGGGAAATCCAGTTCAGCCTTGGGTCCTCCTCGTTGTCATTGGAAGGCTAGAGTCCCTTGAGGCTTCAGAGGTGGTGTCGCTCCTGGTGCCCATGCTTCCTGACAGTCCGTGTGGAGCACGGCATTGCTCGTAGACACAACGCAGTTGCCGTCGACAGTCTTCTTGCCTTGGTCGCCCTGCCAGACACTATCATGAGCGTTGCTTGTTCCTTCTCCTTTCTCTCGCCCGTGGCTCTGCCTCCCAGGAAAGGAGGCTTGAACGGGGCTCGGGGGAAGGTCTTCCTACCTCCCCCTAAGCCTGTGGCACTGGGGAGCCTGGCAGCATGTCGAGCAAGGCCTGGAATTCTTCCTCGCTGAGGGGGGCTTCCAGGGTTGCCGCAAGTTCCTCTTCCTCTGCGTCCGCATTCAGAAATGGGCCTGCCTTGTCCAGAATGTCCGCGTCTGACAAGAGTTCGTCCAGGAGGCTTGAAGAGCCTGGAAGGGCTGAGTGCTGGGGCTGTTGCTCCAGCTGGGGAGATGTCTCTTCACTTGAGGTTGGCTGCTGCGGCCAGAAGTGTGTCTCTGGCGGTGCAGGCGGCACGATGGCCCCCTGGGCAGGCTGCCCACTGGCGATGACAGCATGTGTCCCTTCGCCCCATGGAACTGTGGCCGGAAGAGGCTGCGGGTTCTGGCATCCCTGAAGTGCTGCCAGGCTGGGCTGGACCACGATGAACATCAACGGGTGGCCCACACAGCACCCAGAGGCAGCCCCTGGCACAAGAAAGGTGGGGGAGAAAACAGGAGTGGCCGCAGCAAAGGATTGCGTGCTCTCAGGTGCATGAGAGGGAGGATAACGATGAGAGCTGCTATGGACAGTGGGCGGGGGGCTTTGGTCCGACAGGGCAGTCACGGCTGATGTGGCATCTGGTCCTTCGGCCAGGGCATTCACAGGCCCACTAGCGCTCTGCTTTGGGTGCCGAGCTCTTCGGTTCTGGAACCATATCTAGGGAACCATATGGGGAGACAGGAACATTAGCAGCGCGACAGTCCAGATCTACTTGCCGCCGCCCCATCCCCGGCCGGCCCCGCCCCGGCCCGCCCTGCCCTGCCCTGCCCTGCCCTCCAATCTGTCAGGTCCATGGCAAGTACTGGTGGGCCTCATCTAAGGGCCATTTTACCTAGAGCTTTCGCCTTGGCTCTTGAAAATGCGGGAGGACGTCAGGGCAACACAGGACCCACCCCACCCGTCCCCACCCCTGGCTTTGAGGAGAGCCGTCATTGACCGGCTACAACCTCAGGCCCCTCTCTGGCTGCCCAGGACTTCCATTGCCCTCTCCTCTTCCGGAAAGGGATGCCTTCAGATCAGCCCCCTTAGTGTAGTCGTAGGACGAAGGGAACCTCCTCCCAATCCCCCCTCGCCAAGCCTACCTATATCCAGCAGCAACCCGTCACAAGGTTTAACACTCCTTCCTCGTGGGAGAACCCAAGTCCCACCCACTGGTGGAGAACTTACCTGGATTCGAGGTTCGGGAATTCCTGTCTGGTGAGCCAATTCTTCCCTGGCAGCAATAGATGGAAATCGATCCCTCTCAAAGGCTTGCACAAGGACCCTTGTTTGAGAAGGAGAGATGAAAGTCCTCTTTCGCCTGGCCTCTCTTCCCAAGCTTTCTGAAGAAGAACACACAGAGAAGAGAGGACATTCAGGCCAACTGCAGCACATTCACAGCAGATGCAGTGTGTGGTATGTAGGAAGTGGTATGTCATAGATCAAGATCGATACATCGATACATCTTATTCAGTGCTATGTGAAAATGCCCCATGTGATGGAAGAAGGGATTTCTGCACATCCGGGCAGGTTCCGGACCCGAAGATTCCAAGCCTTCCCGGCCATGCAGCTCCCCACCCTCCAACAGGGCCATGATGCTCCTGTGTGGAACAGGAATGGGGCAAGAAGCCAAGATATCATGGTTTCCTCTCTGAAGCGTTCTTGGCCCCCCACGGTCATCCACGTTCAGAGATGATTGTGTCTCAAGGGGATGCTCTGGGGAAATGCCTTTGGATTGCTGGGTACTTACCTCGAGTCAAAGCCTGAGGCGGTGGCGGCCGCAGCGGCTGCGACTGCCCTCCTTTGAAGGCATTCTCCGACAGCAATCGGCTCTGCTTCAGGCGTCTTCCCCGTTGGTTTTGAAACCAAACCTGGGTACAAAGAAAGAAAGCCTTGTCATTCAATGCTCATGCACGTACTTCCAAGATCGATTGCAGGGATGCACCATAGCACAAACGCACAAACGCGCCAGCCAGCCAGCCAGCCAGCAACAAGCCGACTAATGGAGACCCAGTACGGCCCCTCTGCCCCCAGTGTAAATATTTACGAGTCAAAGGGACTGAACTCTCACTGGCAGGTAGAATGTAGACTCCCGCTTTCACCTCTGAAGAAGTGCACCAGATTCCAGAATACACAATCTGTGTCCGTGAAAATAATCCTTCCTCTTCGAGTCACCTTACTGGTGTCCAGAGTAACGACTTGTGACACAGGAGGAGACAATGCTTGCTTTCCCACAGTCAGAATGGGATGGATAGCTACCTCTCTCTCTCTCTCTCTCCCCGCCCCACCCCTCCTCATCAAAACTACCAGTTTGTCTCTGGGTCTTTTGGTCTCCGTCTACGATTCTCCGCATCTACCTGTTGACGTCTGTCTCTGTTGCCACCCGCCCGCCTGCCCACCTGCCTGCCTGCCTGCCTTCCCCTCTCTCTGTCTCTGTCCCAGGCTCTCAGGCTCAATCTCCTTTCCCTCATTTGCTCTCTTTGCCTCCCCTTTGGCACGGTCCATGCCCGATTCATGGTTCCCTGCCTCTCTTATGTCCCCACAGGCAGTACTGTCTCATAACACGCAATCATATCCATTAGCAAGTGCCCCCATGAAAACCACACTTCCCATGCTGCCTGGGAACTACTCATTGACAGTCACTTCTCAGGGACTACATGCCTCCATCACTCTTAGGTCAGGAGACTCTTATGTACCCGCTCCCCATCTTCAGAATATGTGTCCTTGTCTTCAACAGTGAAGCCGTGTGCATGCTACCTCATTCCCCGAGGCCGAACCGCAGTGTGGACCTGTGCTTGTGTGCGTGTGTGTGTGCATGTTTTTAGACGTTTCTGACGGTGGTGTGTGGAAAATGTGACACCCTGAGAAAACGTGTTCGTAGGGAAAGCCAATCAGTCTTTGGCGACGCTTTGTAAGGTCGCAGGCGAGGTGTTCCTACCTTTGGTGACTCCTCTCCAACCTGCCCAGAGAGGGAAGTCTTCAGCACGACTAGTTCCTTGGAAGCCAGCCATCAAGGGAACACCTCCCTGGCACCACCAGGCCCTCCTGCTTCCTTGGCCCCTCGCCCTTTATTCTTGACCACCCATTTGAATGGACCTCTCGCCACACAGCTCAGTCTGGCCACGTTTTCCAAAGGGAGCCACCTTCCTTGCCCAGATTCGAGTCCCTGCTGTCTGGAGCACCCAGAAGAGGAAGCCCCCAGGGCAAGGACTCCAGCTGGCGTAGGGCGACTTGCGTCTGGCCATGGACCCCGAGAGGGAGAATGGATCGAGAGACTCGGACGTACCTGAATTCTGCTTTCCGGAATGCCCAGTTCTCGTGCCAGCCGTTCTCTGGTCGTTATCCCGGGGTAGGGGTTCTGTTGAAAGAGTGCTTGCAGGGTGTCCTTCTGACTCAGCCTCAGAACCAGCCTCCTCCTTCGCGATGGCCTTGAGAGTCGGCCTGTGGGAGAGAAAAGGGGGAATGTGTCAGGGGCGAATCCATGGAGGTGCAAACCACTGGTACCGGCACAGCGCTGGTCCTTGTGCCACGTGAAAAACCTCTAAGCCAGGGGAAGACTCTGCATTTGGAACAACCGTGGGCACACCCTGAAAGCCACGCTGAGTGGGACCCTGTGGGCTCAAGCTAAGCTGAGGGTCAAGGCTATGGGGATCCCCCCACCACTCGCCAAGGATCCACAGGGCGCCATGCAAGCAGAAGGGGAAAGCCCTAGGAAAACAGGCTAACGTGACCAAAATGGGTGGAAGGATTGTCCACCTGTGGAGGCCTCAGAAAGTCTTGATGGCTCCTACCAGATTTACCTTGAACTCTAAGCTAACGAGAGGAGCCCGGCTTCTGGACTGTCATACGCACAGGGCACATCCGCTTTCACTATTTGAAAGGAAACGAGACGAAAGCCAAACGAAGCCAGACAAACACACAAGCCAACCCCCAACACAGAACGCACTAGGAGATTGTTAAGAAGACCCACATTTTTGAGATAAGGACCAACGTGGGGCCCCGTCTGATGGCGCCCGCCCACCCACACACGCACAACAGCCCAGTGTACTTCGGAAGATGAGTTTCCCTTTCCAGGCCCCAAGGTCTTGCTGACTCGCCGTGTGTGTGTGCTATTCTTTCAGTTGGGCAGCCTTGAAGGGCTGCCCCCCATCCCTGTCCTATTTGAGGTTGCGTCTTTCTGGTGGCAAGGGGATAGATGCGTGTTTGTTTCCTGCCTTCTAAGGCGGGAGACGGGCGTGATGGCCAGGGTGGATGTGGTTTCAGGCACGTCCTGCACATCCTTGAGATTTGAGTTTCCTGAACTCTCTCCAACTCTAGGACAACACCAACCCTTCTGCAAGGGCCACCCGCTCTAGCAGCTGGCAGCTGGTGACGTAGGGTCGTCTCCAGGTCTCGCCCTGGAAGGAGGCAAGGCAAGGCAAGGGTTTCGGACCACCAACGGGGACTTCCTTTAAAAGCGCCCTTCCTTCCTGCCAGCTCCAAGGAAAATCTTTGGAAAGCACTCAAGGAACGAACGTGTCACACTGCGGATTTTGCCTCTCCAGAGGCTCCTGCACTGGCTACCTTGGAGTCCAATGAGAGACAGTTCGAGTGCTCCTGGAATCTCTGTTTCCCAGGCTCTAGCTTTCAGTTGTGGTCAAAGAAAAACTCTCTTTTTCTTCTATTCTTAATACATACTGGATGTGGATTCTTTCCATGGACACCATGGAAGTTAAACCAGTTCGAATGGAACACGAAACCAAAGAGAGCAAATCCGTAACAACAGCAAGAATAGAACATGGGAAACCAACTCAAAATCCCAAACACGGTCAACCGGAAAAGAGTGTCAGTTTAGTTGGGAACGTTTTCAAACACTCGTGTTCCATTCACTGCAACCACAGGCTGGGATTTTTGGTAGAGAAGCCATTGTCAGGCAACAGGCCTACCTACTTCCATGTCGATTTCAAGAAGGAAAACAAACGAACCAGCAAACCAGAAATATGTACGTGAATTGCCCAAACCAAGGTGCATCCTTTTGCCCAACTGATTCCAGAAACATATCCCAGCATATCTGTCCGTGCCAATTAGTGGTCATTGGGAAACTTCAACCTTCGTGGTGATCAACCCTTGGGGTGGGGAGGTGCATGAGTGTATTTGGAGGACCCAACCCCAGAGCCCAGATGCTGAGGGCAACGTACCTGTGGAGGTGCTGTATGTGCCGGACGAGCTGGACGAATCCATGGTGGGAGACCCACACGGATGGCACGGAAGCTGCTGGCCAACTGCTCAGTGCTGAGAAGCTCAGGATTTATAATGGATGAGGATGCCCCGCCCCTATTTATGTAAATAGCCGCAGATGGTGGGGAACCCTTCCTTGCAAATTGAGAACCTGGAAGGAATCCCGTGAGGCAAGTGGGCGTTGGAATGGAAGGCCTGTTCGGAGGCTCCCAGGTCCCTTTGAAGCTGCCGCCCTCGTCATCCTTTCCCAGAATGCTTGGGGTCCAGTGCTCTCTCGTTTTCACACCTTTTCACATTCCACACATACTTTTGCTCTCCGTGGAATTCCCCAACTCTGAGTCCCTCACGCTTAGCTGTGTCACTGTACTTTCCAAAATGGAGAGAGAACCTGGAGCCTAGCTTTCCTCGAGTACGTTTCCCACTTCGTTCATCACCACCAGGACGTCATTGCCTCCCACTCTTAAAGCATTTCCTTGGCTGGGGTTTGAGTTCCCGATAATTCACATACTAAGCTTGACTGCTTATCTAGGGTCTACCCATGGTCGTCAACAGTTCGGGACTTTTTCAGAGGTACCCTGAAACCCACCCCCTTGCTCACATGCCATGGAGAGGGCAGAGAAAGGGGCAGGCCACACGTGTAGGTTTCACAAGCCAAGGAACTTAATTTCAGTGCTTGTCCTTGGCGTCCACAAGACGAAGTCGGTTTCACTTTCACTGGTCAACTGGCATCTGGAAGAAGGAGAAGAGAGGAAGAAGAAGAGGAGGAGGAGGAGGAGGAAGAAGAAGAAGAGGAGGAAGAAGGAGAGGGATATGAAGCAAGTTATATGATGGATGATGACACAGCTTGGTTTGAAAGGAACGCTTTGGATTCCAAATACAACCATCCCAACATTTTCGGGGCGTTTGCGCTGCAGAGAATTGAAAACTTAGAAGCAAACAAACAAAAAAAAACCACACAGAAACACAGAACCATCTCTAATGTGTTCTTTTGCCACCACGTGGATTAACATGAGGACAGTGAGCTTATTTAGAAACAGTTGGGAATTGGAGTAATTACACCACCAATTCGTGAAAATATGGCTGGGGCGTGTGTGTTTGTGTGATCTGTGTGTTTGATTTTCTGCGCCCACCCACTAAGGGCGGTTGTCAGGTAGTACCCGTGGACGGATGCCACCGGGGCTAGTAGGAGTCTGCAAGTCCCAGGAGGCCCAGGAGGATGTCCTGAGGAGGTGCAGGTCCTGGCCCCTTGTCCTCAAGTGCCAGAGATCAGAGAGGGGGGCGTGACCATCTTGTTGGATCAGGGTGGTTTTTCCCGAGAAGGTGGAAGTTTTGGCTGAGATAATCACGGAAACATGGGATTTGCTGGCTCCTCCCAGAAGGCACTGGCTTCCAGACTTGGACCGGCTCCCTCCTGGCCAATCCAGGTGGGGTAAGCTTGCTTGGGAGAGTAGAAGCTTTGATCAGCATGGCAGCCAGGACATCCTGAGAGCCCGCAGGTGTGTTTATGCACAGTCTACCAGTGGCCTCCCTGTGGACGTTCCGCTGCCCGTCCCTGGGCTCCGAGATTTCGCTGGAGCAGCCAGCATTGAACCCCCAAGATGGTAAAGCCACAGCTCCTAGCTCTAGCTAGCGTCTGTGCAAGTCCTGCCACCCACAAGGATCTCAGTGTTTCCCGGCACACTGTGACCCAGTGTTCCTCCCGCCCTCTTGAAAGCACCATCTTTTCCATAAGCTGTCTCCTCTTACCGCATCTCCAGTCATACTTGTCCTGAGGCTACCGTGGCCAGATTCTTTTCCCAGAAGCCCTATGCCAACTGTGTGCCCCTTGAAACTGACACTTCCTTTCTGCCCAACGAAAAGAAGGAGAGAGATAGAGAGAGAGAGAGAGAGGAAGAGAGAGACAGAGAGAGAGAGAGAGAGAGATACAGAGAGACAGAGAGAGAGGGCTGTATATTGCTCTAGAGCTCTGGAGAAAGGGGAGCCTAAGACAGAGGAGTGACTGGGAGGGAGCTGAGGACTAGATGTGTCTGCAGAGATATACACACTATAGAGCTAGAGACCCGGATGCAGTTGTAGCTAGAGACTCAGATACATCGGTGTATACACATTCAAGTGGCAACTCTCAGATTATTTTCCTACTTCGTGCCGCTGACACACCCGTGCTGGACATGGGGAGCACGGATTGAGCCAATGGAGAATCACTCAACACAGAGTGTACGAGGCACATGTGTTGGAAAATATTTTTGAAAGAAGCAGTGGAAGGGATCACCGGCCACAACGTTAAGATGCCACAGGCATTTGGTTTTTCATTTCCTTTGTGCATCGCTTTAGTTGTAACACGGCTTATCTTTTGAGAGGTGTGTGCGTGTAGTGTGTGGCCGTAGACAGACAATGAGAGAGAGGGAGGGACGGAGAGAGATTATTTGCCTGCATAATAAACCGGGCACAGTTGTTACTATGAACTCTGTCAATGAAAGTATTTGCATAGTTCTGTCCTTGTGTGCAAGGACGATGCCCTTGAGGAACACTTCCACACCATGCCCCCAGAAACCAAGTGAAGGCTGTCACTGAGAGACGGTTTTCGTGATTCCACTAGGGTGTGTTTGTGGCTACAAGCTACGGGACTAGACAGGGGCGTCTGGACCACCTTCCCGTGCTGTCCCAGGCCAAGGGAGGGATTTCACCTCCCCGAGGAAACGCGGGAGAATACAAAGCGACCAAAGCACAACCAAGAACTTGAACTGAGTGCCAAGATTTATTGATTGGATCAATGGAATGTCACATACAACGGGGAAATCCAGTTCAGCCTTGGGTCCTCCTCGTTGTCATTGGAAGGCTAGAGTCCCTTGAGGCTTCAGAGGTGGTGTCGCTCCTGGTGCCCATGCTTCCTGACAGTCCGTGTGGAGCACGGCATTGCTCGTAGACACAACGCAGTTGCCGTCGACAGTCTTCTTGCCTTGGTCGCCCTGCCAGACACTATCATGAGCGTTGCTTGTTCCTTCTCCTTTCTCTCGCCCGTGGCTCTGCCTCCCAGGAAAGGAGGCTTGAACGGGGCTCGGGGGAAGGTCTTCCTACCTCCCCCTAAGCCTGTGGCACTGGGGAGCCTGGCAGCATGTCGAGCAAGGCCTGGAATTCTTCCTCGCTGAGGGGGGCTTCCAGGGTTGCCGCAAGTTCCTCTTCCTCTGCGTCCGCATTCAGAAATGGGCCTGCCTTGTCCAGAATGTCCGCGTCTGACAAGAGTTCGTCCAGGAGGCTTGAAGAGCCTGGAAGGGCTGAGTGCTGGGGCTGTTGCTCCAGCTGGGGAGATGTCTCTTCACTTGAGGTTGGCTGCTGCGGCCAGAAGTGTGTCTCTGGCGGTGCAGGCGGCACGATGGCCCCCTGGGCAGGCTGCCCACTGGCGATGACAGCATGTGTCCCTTCGCCCCATGGAACTGTGGCCGGAAGAGGCTGCGGGTTCTGGCATCCCTGAAGTGCTGCCAGGCTGGGCTGGACCACGATGAACATCAACGGGTGGCCCACACAGCACCCAGAGGCAGCCCCTGGCACAAGAAAGGTGGGGGAGAAAACAGGAGTGGCCGCAGCAAAGGATTGCGTGCTCTCAGGTGCATGAGAGGGAGGATAACGATGAGAGCTGCTATGGACAGTGGGCGGGGGGCTTTGGTCCGACAGGGCAGTCACGGCTGATGTGGCATCTGGTCCTTCGGCCAGGGCATTCACAGGCCCACTAGCGCTCTGCTTTGGGTGCCGAGCTCTTCGGTTCTGGAACCATATCTAGGGAACCATATGGGGAGACAGGAACATTAGCAGCGCGACAGTCCAGATCTACTTGCCGCCGCCCCATCCCCGGCCGGCCCCGCCCCGGCCCGCCCTGCCCTGCCCTGCCCTGCCCTCCAATCTGTCAGGTCCATGGCAAGTACTGGTGGGCCTCATCTAAGGGCCATTTTACCTAGAGCTTTCGCCTTGGCTCTTGAAAATGCGGGAGGACGTCAGGGCAACACAGGACCCACCCCACCCGTCCCCACCCCTGGCTTTGAGGAGAGCCGTCATTGACCGGCTACAACCTCAGGCCCCTCTCTGGCTGCCCAGGACTTCCATTGCCCTCTCCTCTTCCGGAAAGGGATGCCTTCAGATCAGCCCCCTTAGTGTAGTCGTAGGACGAAGGGAACCTCCTCCCAATCCCCCCTCGCCAAGCCTACCTATATCCAGCAGCAACCCGTCACAAGGTTTAACACTCCTTCCTCGTGGGAGAACCCAAGTCCCACCCACTGGTGGAGAACTTACCTGGATTCGAGGTTCGGGAATTCCTGTCTGGTGAGCCAATTCTTCCCTGGCAGCAATAGATGGAAATCGATCCCTCTCAAAGGCTTGCACAAGGACCCTTGTTTGAGAAGGAGAGATGAAAGTCCTCTTTCGCCTGGCCTCTCTTCCCAAGCTTTCTGAAGAAGAACACACAGAGAAGAGAGGACATTCAGGCCAACTGCAGCACATTCACAGCAGATGCAGTGTGTGGTATGTAGGAAGTGGTATGTCATAGATCAAGATCGATACATCGATACATCTTATTCAGTGCTATGTGAAAATGCCCCATGTGATGGAAGAAGGGATTTCTGCACATCCGGGCAGGTTCCGGACCCGAAGATTCCAAGCCTTCCCGGCCATGCAGCTCCCCACCCTCCAACAGGGCCATGATGCTCCTGTGTGGAACAGGAATGGGGCAAGAAGCCAAGATATCATGGTTTCCTCTCTGAAGCGTTCTTGGCCCCCCACGGTCATCCACGTTCAGAGATGATTGTGTCTCAAGGGGATGCTCTGGGGAAATGCCTTTGGATTGCTGGGTACTTACCTCGAGTCAAAGCCTGAGGCGGTGGCGGCCGCAGCGGCTGCGACTGCCCTCCTTTGAAGGCATTCTCCGACAGCAATCGGCTCTGCTTCAGGCGTCTTCCCCGTTGGTTTTGAAACCAAACCTGGGTACAAAGAAAGAAAGCCTTGTCATTCAATGCTCATGCACGTACTTCCAAGATCGATTGCAGGGATGCACCATAGCACAAACGCACAAACGCGCCAGCCAGCCAGCCAGCCAGCAACAAGCCGACTAATGGAGACCCAGTACGGCCCCTCTGCCCCCAGTGTAAATATTTACGAGTCAAAGGGACTGAACTCTCACTGGCAGGTAGAATGTAGACTCCCGCTTTCACCTCTGAAGAAGTGCACCAGATTCCAGAATACACAATCTGTGTCCGTGAAAATAATCCTTCCTCTTCGAGTCACCTTACTGGTGTCCAGAGTAACGACTTGTGACACAGGAGGAGACAATGCTTGCTTTCCCACAGTCAGAATGGGATGGATAGCTACCTCTCTCTCTCTCTCTCCCCCGCCCCACCCCTCCTCATCAAAACTACCAGTTTGTCTCTGGGTCTTTTGGTCTCCGTCTACGATTCTCCGCATCTACCTGTTGACGTCTGTCTCTGTTGCCACCCGCCCGCCTGCCCACCTGCCTGCCTGCCTGCCTTCCCCTCTCTCTGTCTCTGTCCCAGGCTCTCAGGCTCAATCTCCTTTCCCTCATTTGCTCTCTTTGCCTCCCCTTTGGCACGGTCCATGCCCGATTCATGGTTCCCTGCCTCTCTTATGTCCCCACAGGCAGTACTGTCTCATAACACGCAATCATATCCATTAGCAAGTGCCCCCATGAAAACCACACTTCCCATGCTGCCTGGGAACTACTCATTGACAGTCACTTCTCAGGGACTACATGCCTCCATCACTCTTAGGTCAGGAGACTCTTATGTACCCGCTCCCCATCTTCAGAATATGTGTCCTTGTCTTCAACAGTGAAGCCGTGTGCATGCTACCTCATTCCCCGAGGCCGAACCGCAGTGTGGACCTGTGCTTGTGTGCGTGTGTGTGTGCATGTTTTTAGACGTTTCTGACGGTGGTGTGTGGAAAATGTGACACCCTGAGAAAACGTGTTCGTAGGGAAAGCCAATCAGTCTTTGGCGACGCTTTGTAAGGTCGCAGGCGAGGTGTTCCTACCTTTGGTGACTCCTCTCCAACCTGCCCAGAGAGGGAAGTCTTCAGCACGACTAGTTCCTTGGAAGCCAGCCATCAAGGGAACACCTCCCTGGCACCACCAGGCCCTCCTGCTTCCTTGGCCCCTCGCCCTTTATTCTTGACCACCCATTTGAATGGACCTCTCGCCACACAGCTCAGTCTGGCCACGTTTTCCAAAGGGAGCCACCTTCCTTGCCCAGATTCGAGTCCCTGCTGTCTGGAGCACCCAGAAGAGGAAGCCCCCAGGGCAAGGACTCCAGCTGGCGTAGGGCGACTTGCGTCTGGCCATGGACCCCGAGAGGGAGAATGGATCGAGAGACTCGGACGTACCTGAATTCTGCTTTCCGGAATGCCCAGTTCTCGTGCCAGCCGTTCTCTGGTCGTTATCCCGGGGTAGGGGTTCTGTTGAAAGAGTGCTTGCAGGGTGTCCTTCTGACTCAGCCTCAGAACCAGCCTCCTCCTTCGCGATGGCCTTGAGAGTCGGCCTGTGGGAGAGAAAAGGGGGAATGTGTCAGGGGCGAATCCATGGAGGTGCAAACCACTGGTACCGGCACAGCGCTGGTCCTTGTGCCACGTGAAAAACCTCTAAGCCAGGGGAAGACTCTGCATTTGGAACAACCGTGGGCACACCCTGAAAGCCACGCTGAGTGGGACCCTGTGGGCTCAAGCTAAGCTGAGGGTCAAGGCTATGGGGATCCCCCCACCACTCGCCAAGGATCCACAGGGCGCCATGCAAGCAGAAGGGGAAAGCCCTAGGAAAACAGGCTAACGTGACCAAAATGGGTGGAAGGATTGTCCACCTGTGGAGGCCTCAGAAAGTCTTGATGGCTCCTACCAGATTTACCTTGAACTCTAAGCTAACGAGAGGAGCCCGGCTTCTGGACTGTCATACGCACAGGGCACATCCGCTTTCACTATTTGAAAGGAAACGAGACGAAAGCCAAACGAAGCCAGACAAACACACAAGCCAACCCCCAACACAGAACGCACTAGGAGATTGTTAAGAAGACCCACATTTTTGAGATAAGGACCAACGTGGGGCCCCGTCTGATGGCGCCCGCCCACCCACACACGCACAACAGCCCAGTGTACTTCGGAAGATGAGTTTCCCTTTCCAGGCCCCAAGGTCTTGCTGACTCGCCGTGTGTGTGTGCTATTCTTTCAGTTGGGCAGCCTTGAAGGGCTGCCCCCCATCCCTGTCCTATTTGAGGTTGCGTCTTTCTGGTGGCAAGGGGATAGATGCGTGTTTGTTTCCTGCCTTCTAAGGCGGGAGACGGGCGTGATGGCCAGGGTGGATGTGGTTTCAGGCACGTCCTGCACATCCTTGAGATTTGAGTTTCCTGAACTCTCTCCAACTCTAGGACAACACCAACCCTTCTGCAAGGGCCACCCGCTCTAGCAGCTGGCAGCTGGTGACGTAGGGTCGTCTCCAGGTCTCGCCCTGGAAGGAGGCAAGGCAAGGCAAGGGTTTCGGACCACCAACGGGGACTTCCTTTAAAAGCGCCCTTCCTTCCTGCCAGCTCCAAGGAAAATCTTTGGAAAGCACTCAAGGAACGAACGTGTCACACTGCGGATTTTGCCTCTCCAGAGGCTCCTGCACTGGCTACCTTGGAGTCCAATGAGAGACAGTTCGAGTGCTCCTGGAATCTCTGTTTCCCAGGCTCTAGCTTTCAGTTGTGGTCAAAGAAAAACTCTCTTTTTCTTCTATTCTTAATACATACTGGATGTGGATTCTTTCCATGGACACCATGGAAGTTAAACCAGTTCGAATGGAACACGAAACCAAAGAGAGCAAATCCGTAACAACAGCAAGAATAGAACATGGGAAACCAACTCAAAATCCCAAACACGGTCAACCGGAAAAGAGTGTCAGTTTAGTTGGGAACGTTTTCAAACACTCGTGTTCCATTCACTGCAACCACAGGCTGGGATTTTTGGTAGAGAAGCCATTGTCAGGCAACAGGCCTACCTACTTCCATGTCGATTTCAAGAAGGAAAACAAACGAACCAGCAAACCAGAAATATGTACGTGAATTGCCCAAACCAAGGTGCATCCTTTTGCCCAACTGATTCCAGAAACATATCCCAGCATATCTGTCCGTGCCAATTAGTGGTCATTGGGAAACTTCAACCTTCGTGGTGATCAACCCTTGGGGTGGGGAGGTGCATGAGTGTATTTGGAGGACCCAACCCCAGAGCCCAGATGCTGAGGGCAACGTACCTGTGGAGGTGCTGTATGTGCCGGACGAGCTGGACGAATCCATGGTGGGAGACCCACACGGATGGCACGGAAGCTGCTGGCCAACTGCTCAGTGCTGAGAAGCTCAGGATTTATAATGGATGAGGATGCCCCGCCCCTATTTATGTAAATAGCCGCAGATGGTGGGGAACCCTTCCTTGCAAATTGAGAACCTGGAAGGAATCCCGTGAGGCAAGTGGGCGTTGGAATGGAAGGCCTGTTCGGAGGCTCCCAGGTCCCTTTGAAGCTGCCGCCCTCGTCATCCTTTCCCAGAATGCTTGGGGTCCAGTGCTCTCTCGTTTTCACACCTTTTCACATTCCACACATACTTTTGCTCTCCGTGGAATTCCCCAACTCTGAGTCCCTCACGCTTAGCTGTGTCACTGTACTTTCCAAAATGGAGAGAGAACCTGGAGCCTAGCTTTCCTCGAGTACGTTTCCCACTTCGTTCATCACCACCAGGACGTCATTGCCTCCCACTCTTAAAGCATTTCCTTGGCTGGGGTTTGAGTTCCCGATAATTCACATACTAAGCTTGACTGCTTATCTAGGGTCTACCCATGGTCGTCAACAGTTCGGGACTTTTTCAGAGGTACCCTGAAACCCACCCCCTTGCTCACATGCCATGGAGAGGGCAGAGAAAGGGGCAGGCCACACGTGTAGGTTTCACAAGCCAAGGAACTTAATTTCAGTGCTTGTCCTTGGCGTCCACAAGACGAAGTCGGTTTCACTTTCACTGGTCAACTGGCATCTGGAAGAAGGAGAAGAGAGGAAGAAGAAGAGGAGGAGGAGGAGGAGGAAGAAGAAGAAGAGGAGGAAGAAGGAGAGGGATATGAAGCAAGTTATATGATGGATGATGACACAGCTTGGTTTGAAAGGAACGCTTTGGATTCCAAATACAACCATCCCAACATTTTCGGGGCGTTTGCGCTGCAGAGAATTGAAAACTTAGAAGCAAACAAACAAAAAAAAACCACACAGAAACACAGAACCATCTCTAATGTGTTCTTTTGCCACCACGTGGATTAACATGAGGACAGTGAGCTTATTTAGAAACAGTTGGGAATTGGAGTAATTACACCACCAATTCGTGAAAATATGGCTGGGGCGTGTGTGTTTGTGTGATCTGTGTGTTTGATTTTCTGCGCCCACCCACTAAGGGCGGTTGTCAGGTAGTACCCGTGGACGGATGCCACCGGGGCTAGTAGGAGTCTGCAAGTCCCAGGAGGCCCAGGAGGATGTCCTGAGGAGGTGCAGGTCCTGGCCCCTTGTCCTCAAGTGCCAGAGATCAGAGAGGGGGGCGTGACCATCTTGTTGGATCAGGGTGGTTTTTCCCGAGAAGGTGGAAGTTTTGGCTGAGATAATCACGGAAACATGGGATTTGCTGGCTCCTCCCAGAAGGCACTGGCTTCCAGACTTGGACCGGCTCCCTCCTGGCCAATCCAGGTGGGGTAAGCTTGCTTGGGAGAGTAGAAGCTTTGATCAGCATGGCAGCCAGGACATCCTGAGAGCCCGCAGGTGTGTTTATGCACAGTCTACCAGTGGCCTCCCTGTGGACGTTCCGCTGCCCGTCCCTGGGCTCCGAGATTTCGCTGGAGCAGCCAGCATTGAACCCCCAAGATGGTAAAGCCACAGCTCCTAGCTCTAGCTAGCGTCTGTGCAAGTCCTGCCACCCACAAGGATCTCAGTGTTTCCCGGCACACTGTGACCCAGTGTTCCTCCCGCCCTCTTGAAAGCACCATCTTTTCCATAAGCTGTCTCCTCTTACCGCATCTCCAGTCATACTTGTCCTGAGGCTACCGTGGCCAGATTCTTTTCCCAGAAGCCCTATGCCAACTGTGTGCCCCTTGAAACTGACACTTCCTTTCTGCCCAACGAAAAGAAGGAGAGAGATAGAGAGAGAGAGAGAGAGGAAGAGAGAGACAGAGAGAGAGAGAGAGAGAGATACAGAGAGACAGAGAGAGAGGGCTGTATATTGCTCTAGAGCTCTGGAGAAAGGGGAGCCTAAGACAGAGGAGTGACTGGGAGGGAGCTGAGGACTAGATGTGTCTGCAGAGATATACACACTATAGAGCTAGAGACCCGGATGCAGTTGTAGCTAGAGACTCAGATACATCGGTGTATACACATTCAAGTGGCAACTCTCAGATTATTTTCCTACTTCGTGCCGCTGACACACCCGTGCTGGACATGGGGAGCACGGATTGAGCCAATGGAGAATCACTCAACACAGAGTGTACGAGGCACATGTGTTGGAAAATATTTTTGAAAGAAGCAGTGGAAGGGATCACCGGCCACAACGTTAAGATGCCACAGGCATTTGGTTTTTCATTTCCTTTGTGCATCGCTTTAGTTGTAACACGGCTTATCTTTTGAGAGGTGTGTGCGTGTAGTGTGTGGCCGTAGACAGACAATGAGAGAGAGGGAGGGACGGAGAGAGATTATTTGCCTGCATAATAAACCGGGCACAGTTGTTACTATGAACTCTGTCAATGAAAGTATTTGCATAGTTCTGTCCTTGTGTGCAAGGACGATGCCCTTGAGGAACACTTCCACACCATGCCCCCAGAAACCAAGTGAAGGCTGTCACTGAGAGACGGTTTTCGTGATTCCACTAGGGTGTGTTTGTGGCTACAAGCTACGGGACTAGACAGGGGCGTCTGGACCACCTTCCCGTGCTGTCCCAGGCCAAGGGAGGGATTTCACCTCCCCGAGGAAACGCGGGAGAATACAAAGCGACCAAAGCACAACCAAGAACTTGAACTGAGTGCCAAGATTTATTGATTGGATCAATGGAATGTCACATACAACGGGGAAATCCAGTTCAGCCTTGGGTCCTCCTCGTTGTCATTGGAAGGCTAGAGTCCCTTGAGGCTTCAGAGGTGGTGTCGCTCCTGGTGCCCATGCTTCCTGACAGTCCGTGTGGAGCACGGCATTGCTCGTAGACACAACGCAGTTGCCGTCGACAGTCTTCTTGCCTTGGTCGCCCTGCCAGACACTATCATGAGCGTTGCTTGTTCCTTCTCCTTTCTCTCGCCCGTGGCTCTGCCTCCCAGGAAAGGAGGCTTGAACGGGGCTCGGGGGAAGGTCTTCCTACCTCCCCCTAAGCCTGTGGCACTGGGGAGCCTGGCAGCATGTCGAGCAAGGCCTGGAATTCTTCCTCGCTGAGGGGGGCTTCCAGGGTTGCCGCAAGTTCCTCTTCCTCTGCGTCCGCATTCAGAAATGGGCCTGCCTTGTCCAGAATGTCCGCGTCTGACAAGAGTTCGTCCAGGAGGCTTGAAGAGCCTGGAAGGGCTGAGTGCTGGGGCTGTTGCTCCAGCTGGGGAGATGTCTCTTCACTTGAGGTTGGCTGCTGCGGCCAGAAGTGTGTCTCTGGCGGTGCAGGCGGCACGATGGCCCCCTGGGCAGGCTGCCCACTGGCGATGACAGCATGTGTCCCTTCGCCCCATGGAACTGTGGCCGGAAGAGGCTGCGGGTTCTGGCATCCCTGAAGTGCTGCCAGGCTGGGCTGGACCACGATGAACATCAACGGGTGGCCCACACAGCACCCAGAGGCAGCCCCTGGCACAAGAAAGGTGGGGGAGAAAACAGGAGTGGCCGCAGCAAAGGATTGCGTGCTCTCAGGTGCATGAGAGGGAGGATAACGATGAGAGCTGCTATGGACAGTGGGCGGGGGGCTTTGGTCCGACAGGGCAGTCACGGCTGATGTGGCATCTGGTCCTTCGGCCAGGGCATTCACAGGCCCACTAGCGCTCTGCTTTGGGTGCCGAGCTCTTCGGTTCTGGAACCATATCTAGGGAACCATATGGGGAGACAGGAACATTAGCAGCGCGACAGTCCAGATCTACTTGCCGCCGCCCCATCCCCGGCCGGCCCCGCCCCGGCCCGCCCTGCCCTGCCCTGCCCTGCCCTCCAATCTGTCAGGTCCATGGCAAGTACTGGTGGGCCTCATCTAAGGGCCATTTTACCTAGAGCTTTCGCCTTGGCTCTTGAAAATGCGGGAGGACGTCAGGGCAACACAGGACCCACCCCACCCGTCCCCACCCCTGGCTTTGAGGAGAGCCGTCATTGACCGGCTACAACCTCAGGCCCCTCTCTGGCTGCCCAGGACTTCCATTGCCCTCTCCTCTTCCGGAAAGGGATGCCTTCAGATCAGCCCCCTTAGTGTATTCGTAGGACGAAGGGAACCTCCTCCCAATCCCCCCTCGCCAAGCCTACCTATATCCAGCAGCAACCCGTCACAAGGTTTAACACTCCTTCCTCGTGGGAGAACCCAAGTCCCACCCACTGGTGGAGAACTTACCTGGATTCGAGGTTCGGGAATTCCTGTCTGGTGAGCCAATTCTTCCCTGGCAGCAATAGATGGAAATCGATCCCTCTCAAAGGCTTGCACAAGGACCCTTGTTTGAGAAGGAGAGATGAAAGTCCTCTTTCGCCTGGCCTCTCTTCCCAAGCTTTCTGAAGAAGAACACACAGAGAAGAGAGGACATTCAGGCCAACTGCAGCACATTCACAGCAGATGCAGTGTGTGGTATGTAGGAAGTGGTATGTCATAGATCAAGATCGATACATCGATACATCTTATTCAGTGCTATGTGAAAATGCCCCATGTGATGGAAGAAGGGATTTCTGCACATCCGGGCAGGTTCCGGACCCGAAGATTCCAAGCCTTCCCGGCCATGCAGCTCCCCACCCTCCAACAGGGCCATGATGCTCCTGTGTGGAACAGGAATGGGGCAAGAAGCCAAGATATCATGGTTTCCTCTCTGAAGCGTTCTTGGCCCCCCACGGTCATCCACGTTCAGAGATGATTGTGTCTCAAGGGGATGCTCTGGGGAAATGCCTTTGGATTGCTGGGTACTTACCTCGAGTCAAAGCCTGAGGCGGTGGCGGCCGCAGCGGCTGCGACTGCCCTCCTTTGAAGGCATTCTCCGACAGCAATCGGCTCTGCTTCAGGCGTCTTCCCCGTTGGTTTTGAAACCAAACCTGGGTACAAAGAAAGAAAGCCTTGTCATTCAATGCTCATGCACGTACTTCCAAGATCGATTGCAGGGATGCACCATAGCACAAACGCACAAACGCGCCAGCCAGCCAGCCAGCCAGCAACAAGCCGACTAATGGAGACCCAGTACGGCCCCTCTGCCCCCAGTGTAAATATTTACGAGTCAAAGGGACTGAACTCTCACTGGCAGGTAGAATGTAGACTCCCGCTTTCACCTCTGAAGAAGTGCACCAGATTCCAGAATACACAATCTGTGTCCGTGAAAATAATCCTTCCTCTTCGAGTCACCTTACTGGTGTCCAGAGTAACGACTTGTGACACAGGAGGAGACAATGCTTGCTTTCCCACAGTCAGAATGGGATGGATAGCTACCTCTCTCTCTCTCTCTCCCCCGCCCCACCCCTCCTCATCAAAACTACCAGTTTGTCTCTGGGTCTTTTGGTCTCCGTCTACGATTCTCCGCATCTACCTGTTGACGTCTGTCTCTGTTGCCACCCGCCCGCCTGCCCACCTGCCTGCCTGCCTGCCTTCCCCTCTCTCTGTCTCTGTCCCAGGCTCTCAGGCTCAATCTCCTTTCCCTCATTTGCTCTCTTTGCCTCCCCTTTGGCACGGTCCATGCCCGATTCATGGTTCCCTGCCTCTCTTATGTCCCCACAGGCAGTACTGTCTCATAACACGCAATCATATCCATTAGCAAGTGCCCCCATGAAAACCACACTTCCCATGCTGCCTGGGAACTACTCATTGACAGTCACTTCTCAGGGACTACATGCCTCCATCACTCTTAGGTCAGGAGACTCTTATGTACCCGCTCCCCATCTTCAGAATATGTGTCCTTGTCTTCAACAGTGAAGCCGTGTGCATGCTACCTCATTCCCCGAGGCCGAACCGCAGTGTGGACCTGTGCTTGTGTGCGTGTGTGTGTGCATGTTTTTAGACGTTTCTGACGGTGGTGTGTGGAAAATGTGACACCCTGAGAAAACGTGTTCGTAGGGAAAGCCAATCAGTCTTTGGCGACGCTTTGTAAGGTCGCAGGCGAGGTGTTCCTACCTTTGGTGACTCCTCTCCAACCTGCCCAGAGAGGGAAGTCTTCAGCACGGCTAGTTCCTTGGAAGCCAGCCATCAAGGGAACACCTCCCTGGCACCACCAGGCCCTCCTGCTTCCTTGGCCCCTCGCCCTTTATTCTTGACCACCCATTTGAATGGACCTCTCGCCACACAGCTCAGTCTGGCCACGTTTTCCAAAGGGAGCCACCTTCCTTGCCCAGATTCGAGTCCCTGCTGTCTGGAGCACCCAGAAGAGGAAGCCCCCAGGGCAAGGACTCCAGCTGGCGTAGGGCGACTTGCGTCTGGCCATGGACCCCGAGAGGGAGAATGGATCGAGAGACTCGGACGTACCTGAATTCTGCTTTCCGGAATGCCCAGTTCTCGTGCCAGCCGTTCTCTGGTCGTTATCCCGGGGTAGGGGTTCTGTTGAAAGAGTGCTTGCAGGGTGTCCTTCTGACTCAGCCTCAGAACCAGCCTCCTCCTTCGCGATGGCCTTGAGAGTCGGCCTGTGGGAGAGAAAAGGGGGAATGTGTCAGGGGCGAATCCATGGAGGTGCAAACCACTGGTACCGGCACAGCGCTGGTCCTTGTGCCACGTGAAAAACCTCTAAGCCAGGGGAAGACTCTGCATTTGGAACAACCGTGGGCACACCCTGAAAGCCACGCTGAGTGGGACCCTGTGGGCTCAAGCTAAGCTGAGGGTCAAGGCTATGGGGATCCCCCCACCACTCGCCAAGGATCCACAGGGCGCCATGCAAGCAGAAGGGGAAAGCCCTAGGAAAACAGGCTAACGTGACCAAAATGGGTGGAAGGATTGTCCACCTGTGGAGGCCTCAGAAAGTCTTGATGGCTCCTACCAGATTTACCTTGAACTCTAAGCTAACGAGAGGAGCCCGGCTTCTGGACTGTCATACGCACAGGGCACATCCGCTTTCACTATTTGAAAGGAAACGAGACGAAAGCCAAACGAAGCCAGACAAACACACAAGCCAACCCCCAACACAGAACGCACTAGGAGATTGTTAAGAAGACCCACATTTTTGAGATAAGGACCAACGTGGGGCCCCGTCTGATGGCGCCCGCCCACCCACACACGCACAACAGCCCAGTGTACTTCGGAAGATGAGTTTCCCTTTCCAGGCCCCAAGGTCTTGCTGACTCGCCGTGTGTGTGTGCTATTCTTTCAGTTGGGCAGCCTTGAAGGGCTGCCCCCCATCCCTGTCCTATTTGAGGTTGCGTCTTTCTGGTGGCAAGGGGATAGATGCGTGTTTGTTTCCTGCCTTCTAAGGCGGGAGACGGGCGTGATGGCCAGGGTGGATGTGGTTTCAGGCACGTCCTGCACATCCTTGAGATTTGAGTTTCCTGAACTCTCTCCAACTCTAGGACAACACCAACCCTTCTGCAAGGGCCACCCGCTCTAGCAGCTGGCAGCTGGTGACGTAGGGTCGTCTCCAGGTCTCGCCCTGGAAGGAGGCAAGGCAAGGCAAGGGTTTCGGACCACCAACGGGGACTTCCTTTAAAAGCGCCCTTCCTTCCTGCCAGCTCCAAGGAAAATCTTTGGAAAGCACTCAAGGAACGAACGTGTCACACTGCGGATTTTGCCTCTCCAGAGGCTCCTGCACTGGCTACCTTGGAGTCCAATGAGAGACAGTTCGAGTGCTCCTGGAATCTCTGTTTCCCAGGCTCTAGCTTTCAGTTGTGGTCAAAGAAAAACTCTCTTTTTCTTCTATTCTTAATACATACTGGATGTGGATTCTTTCCATGGACACCATGGAAGTTAAACCAGTTCGAATGGAACACGAAACCAAAGAGAGCAAATCCGTAACAACAGCAAGAATAGAACATGGGAAACCAACTCAAAATCCCAAACACGGTCAACCGGAAAAGAGTGTCAGTTTAGTTGGGAACGTTTTCAAACACTCGTGTTCCATTCACTGCAACCACAGGCTGGGATTTTTGGTAGAGAAGCCATTGTCAGGCAACAGGCCTACCTACTTCCATGTCGATTTCAAGAAGGAAAACAAACGAACCAGCAAACCAGAAATATGTACGTGAATTGCCCAAACCAAGGTGCATCCTTTTGCCCAACTGATTCCAGAAACATATCCCAGCATATCTGTCCGTGCCAATTAGTGGTCATTGGGAAACTTCAACCTTCGTGGTGATCAACCCTTGGGGTGGGGAGGTGCATGAGTGTATTTGGAGGACCCAACCCCAGAGCCCAGATGCTGAGGGCAACGTACCTGTGGAGGTGCTGTATGTGCCGGACGAGCTGGACGAATCCATGGTGGGAGACCCACACGGATGGCACGGAAGCTGCTGGCCAACTGCTCAGTGCTGAGAAGCTCAGGATTTATAATGGATGAGGATGCCCCGCCCCTATTTATGTAAATAGCCGCAGATGGTGGGGAACCCTTCCTTGCAAATTGAGAACCTGGAAGGAATCCCGTGAGGCAAGTGGGCGTTGGAATGGAAGGCCTGTTCGGAGGCTCCCAGGTCCCTTTGAAGCTGCCGCCCTCGTCATCCTTTCCCAGAATGCTTGGGGTCCAGTGCTCTCTCGTTTTCACACCTTTTCACATTCCACACATACTTTTGCTCTCCGTGGAATTCCCCAACTCTGAGTCCCTCACGCTTAGCTGTGTCACTGTACTTTCCAAAATGGAGAGAGAACCTGGAGCCTAGCTTTCCTCGAGTACGTTTCCCACTTCGTTCATCACCACCAGGACGTCATTGCCTCCCACTCTTAAAGCATTTCCTTGGCTGGGGTTTGAGTTCCCGATAATTCACATACTAAGCTTGACTGCTTATCTAGGGTCTACCCATGGTCGTCAACAGTTCGGGACTTTTTCAGAGGTACCCTGAAACCCACCCCCTTGCTCACATGCCATGGAGAGGGCAGAGAAAGGGGCAGGCCACACGTGTAGGTTTCACAAGCCAAGGAACTTAATTTCAGTGCTTGTCCTTGGCGTCCACAAGACGAAGTCGGTTTCACTTTCACTGGTCAACTGGCATCTGGAAGAAGGAGAAGAGAGGAAGAAGAAGAGGAGGAGGAGGAGGAGGAAGAAGAAGAAGAGGAGGAAGAAGGAGAGGGATATGAAGCAAGTTATATGATGGATGATGACACAGCTTGGTTTGAAAGGAACGCTTTGGATTCCAAATACAACCATCCCAACATTTTCGGGGCGTTTGCGCTGCAGAGAATTGAAAACTTAGAAGCAAACAAACAAAAAAAAACCACACAGAAACACAGAACCATCTCTAATGTGTTCTTTTGCCACCACGTGGATTAACATGAGGACAGTGAGCTTATTTAGAAACAGTTGGGAATTGGAGTAATTACACCACCAATTCGTGAAAATATGGCTGGGGCGTGTGTGTTTGTGTGATCTGTGTGTTTGATTTTCTGCGCCCACCCACTAAGGGCGGTTGTCAGGTAGTACCCGTGGACGGATGCCACCGGGGCTAGTAGGAGTCTGCAAGTCCCAGGAGGCCCAGGAGGATGTCCTGAGGAGGTGCAGGTCCTGGCCCCTTGTCCTCAAGTGCCAGAGATCAGAGAGGGGGGCGTGACCATCTTGTTGGATCAGGGTGGTTTTTCCCGAGAAGGTGGAAGTTTTGGCTGAGATAATCACGGAAACATGGGATTTGCTGGCTCCTCCCAGAAGGCACTGGCTTCCAGACTTGGACCGGCTCCCTCCTGGCCAATCCAGGTGGGGTAAGCTTGCTTGGGAGAGTAGAAGCTTTGATCAGCATGGCAGCCAGGACATCCTGAGAGCCCGCAGGTGTGTTTATGCACAGTCTACCAGTGGCCTCCCTGTGGACGTTCCGCTGCCCGTCCCTGGGCTCCGAGATTTCGCTGGAGCAGCCAGCATTGAACCCCCAAGATGGTAAAGCCACAGCTCCTAGCTCTAGCTAGCGTCTGTGCAAGTCCTGCCACCCACAAGGATCTCAGTGTTTCCCGGCACACTGTGACCCAGTGTTCCTCCCGCCCTCTTGAAAGCACCATCTTTTCCATAAGCTGTCTCCTCTTACCGCATCTCCAGTCATACTTGTCCTGAGGCTACCGTGGCCAGATTCTTTTCCCAGAAGCCCTATGCCAACTGTGTGCCCCTTGAAACTGACACTTCCTTTCTGCCCAACGAAAAGAAGGAGAGAGATAGAGAGAGAGAGAGAGAGGAAGAGAGAGACAGAGAGAGAGAGAGAGAGAGATACAGAGAGACAGAGAGAGAGGGCTGTATATTGCTCTAGAGCTCTGGAGAAAGGGGAGCCTAAGACAGAGGAGTGACTGGGAGGGAGCTGAGGACTAGATGTGTCTGCAGAGATATACACACTATAGAGCTAGAGACCCGGATGCAGTTGTAGCTAGAGACTCAGATACATCGGTGTATACACATTCAAGTGGCAACTCTCAGATTATTTTCCTACTTCGTGCCGCTGACACACCCGTGCTGGACATGGGGAGCACGGATTGAGCCAATGGAGAATCACTCAACACAGAGTGTACGAGGCACATGTGTTGGAAAATATTTTTGAAAGAAGCAGTGGAAGGGATCACCGGCCACAACGTTAAGATGCCACAGGCATTTGGTTTTTCATTTCCTTTGTGCATCGCTTTAGTTGTAACACGGCTTATCTTTTGAGAGGTGTGTGCGTGTAGTGTGTGGCCGTAGACAGACAATGAGAGAGAGGGAGGGACGGAGAGAGATTATTTGCCTGCATAATAAACCGGGCACAGTTGTTACTATGAACTCTGTCAATGAAAGTATTTGCATAGTTCTGTCCTTGTGTGCAAGGACGATGCCCTTGAGGAACACTTCCACACCATGCCCCCAGAAACCAAGTGAAGGCTGTCACTGAGAGACGGTTTTCGTGATTCCACTAGGGTGTGTTTGTGGCTACAAGCTACGGGACTAGACAGGGGCGTCTGGACCACCTTCCCGTGCTGTCCCAGGCCAAGGGAGGGATTTCACCTCCCCGAGGAAACGCGGGAGAATACAAAGCGACCAAAGCACAACCAAGAACTTGAACTGAGTGCCAAGATTTATTGATTGGATCAATGGAATGTCACATACAACGGGGAAATCCAGTTCAGCCTTGGGTCCTCCTCGTTGTCATTGGAAGGCTAGAGTCCCTTGAGGCTTCAGAGGTGGTGTCGCTCCTGGTGCCCATGCTTCCTGACAGTCCGTGTGGAGCACGGCATTGCTCGTAGACACAACGCAGTTGCCGTCGACAGTCTTCTTGCCTTGGTCGCCCTGCCAGACACTATCATGAGCGTTGCTTGTTCCTTCTCCTTTCTCTCGCCCGTGGCTCTGCCTCCCAGGAAAGGAGGCTTGAACGGGGCTCGGGGGAAGGTCTTCCTACCTCCCCCTAAGCCTGTGGCACTGGGGAGCCTGGCAGCATGTCGAGCAAGGCCTGGAATTCTTCCTCGCTGAGGGGGGCTTCCAGGGTTGCCGCAAGTTCCTCTTCCTCTGCGTCCGCATTCAGAAATGGGCCTGCCTTGTCCAGAATGTCCGCGTCTGACAAGAGTTCGTCCAGGAGGCTTGAAGAGCCTGGAAGGGCTGAGTGCTGGGGCTGTTGCTCCAGCTGGGGAGATGTCTCTTCACTTGAGGTTGGCTGCTGCGGCCAGAAGTGTGTCTCTGGCGGTGCAGGCGGCACGATGGCCCCCTGGGCAGGCTGCCCACTGGCGATGACAGCATGTGTCCCTTCGCCCCATGGAACTGTGGCCGGAAGAGGCTGCGGGTTCTGGCATCCCTGAAGTGCTGCCAGGCTGGGCTGGACCACGATGAACATCAACGGGTGGCCCACACAGCACCCAGAGGCAGCCCCTGGCACAAGAAAGGTGGGGGAGAAAACAGGAGTGGCCGCAGCAAAGGATTGCGTGCTCTCAGGTGCATGAGAGGGAGGATAACGATGAGAGCTGCTATGGACAGTGGGCGGGGGGCTTTGGTCCGACAGGGCAGTCACGGCTGATGTGGCATCTGGTCCTTCGGCCAGGGCATTCACAGGCCCACTAGCGCTCTGCTTTGGGTGCCGAGCTCTTCGGTTCTGGAACCATATCTAGGGAACCATATGGGGAGACAGGAACATTAGCAGCGCGACAGTCCAGATCTACTTGCCGCCGCCCCATCCCCGGCCGGCCCCGCCCCGGCCCGCCCTGCCCTGCCCTGCCCTGCCCTCCAATCTGTCAGGTCCATGGCAAGTACTGGTGGGCCTCATCTAAGGGCCATTTTACCTAGAGCTTTCGCCTTGGCTCTTGAAAATGCGGGAGGACGTCAGGGCAACACAGGACCCACCCCACCCGTCCCCACCCCTGGCTTTGAGGAGAGCCGTCATTGACCGGCTACAACCTCAGGCCCCTCTCTGGCTGCCCAGGACTTCCATTGCCCTCTCCTCTTCCGGAAAGGGATGCCTTCAGATCAGCCCCCTTAGTGTATTCGTAGGACGAAGGGAACCTCCTCCCAATCCCCCCTCGCCAAGCCTACCTATATCCAGCAGCAACCCGTCACAAGGTTTAACACTCCTTCCTCGTGGGAGAACCCAAGTCCCACCCACTGGTGGAGAACTTACCTGGATTCGAGGTTCGGGAATTCCTGTCTGGTGAGCCAATTCTTCCCTGGCAGCAATAGATGGAAATCGATCCCTCTCAAAGGCTTGCACAAGGACCCTTGTTTGAGAAGGAGAGATGAAAGTCCTCTTTCGCCTGGCCTCTCTTCCCAAGCTTTCTGAAGAAGAACACACAGAGAAGAGAGGACATTCAGGCCAACTGCAGCACATTCACAGCAGATGCAGTGTGTGGTATGTAGGAAGTGGTATGTCATAGATCAAGATCGATACATCGATACATCTTATTCAGTGCTATGTGAAAATGCCCCATGTGATGGAAGAAGGGATTTCTGCACATCCGGGCAGGTTCCGGACCCGAAGATTCCAAGCCTTCCCGGCCATGCAGCTCCCCACCCTCCAACAGGGCCATGATGCTCCTGTGTGGAACAGGAATGGGGCAAGAAGCCAAGATATCATGGTTTCCTCTCTGAAGCGTTCTTGGCCCCCCACGGTCATCCACGTTCAGAGATGATTGTGTCTCAAGGGGATGCTCTGGGGAAATGCCTTTGGATTGCTGGGTACTTACCTCGAGTCAAAGCCTGAGGCGGTGGCGGCCGCAGCGGCTGCGACTGCCCTCCTTTGAAGGCATTCTCCGACAGCAATCGGCTCTGCTTCAGGCGTCTTCCCCGTTGGTTTTGAAACCAAACCTGGGTACAAAGAAAGAAAGCCTTGTCATTCAATGCTCATGCACGTACTTCCAAGATCGATTGCAGGGATGCACCATAGCACAAACGCACAAACGCGCCAGCCAGCCAGCCAGCCAGCAACAAGCCGACTAATGGAGACCCAGTACGGCCCCTCTGCCCCCAGTGTAAATATTTACGAGTCAAAGGGACTGAACTCTCACTGGCAGGTAGAATGTAGACTCCCGCTTTCACCTCTGAAGAAGTGCACCAGATTCCAGAATACACAATCTGTGTCCGTGAAAATAATCCTTCCTCTTCGAGTCACCTTACTGGTGTCCAGAGTAACGACTTGTGACACAGGAGGAGACAATGCTTGCTTTCCCACAGTCAGAATGGGATGGATAGCTACCTCTCTCTCTCTCTCTCCCCCGCCCCACCCCTCCTCATCAAAACTACCAGTTTGTCTCTGGGTCTTTTGGTCTCCGTCTACGATTCTCCGCATCTACCTGTTGACGTCTGTCTCTGTTGCCACCCGCCCGCCTGCCCACCTGCCTGCCTGCCTGCCTTCCCCTCTCTCTGTCTCTGTCCCAGGCTCTCAGGCTCAATCTCCTTTCCCTCATTTGCTCTCTTTGCCTCCCCTTTGGCACGGTCCATGCCCGATTCATGGTTCCCTGCCTCTCTTATGTCCCCACAGGCAGTACTGTCTCATAACACGCAATCATATCCATTAGCAAGTGCCCCCATGAAAACCACACTTCCCATGCTGCCTGGGAACTACTCATTGACAGTCACTTCTCAGGGACTACATGCCTCCATCACTCTTAGGTCAGGAGACTCTTATGTACCCGCTCCCCATCTTCAGAATATGTGTCCTTGTCTTCAACAGTGAAGCCGTGTGCATGCTACCTCATTCCCCGAGGCCGAACCGCAGTGTGGACCTGTGCTTGTGTGCGTGTGTGTGTGCATGTTTTTAGACGTTTCTGACGGTGGTGTGTGGAAAATGTGACACCCTGAGAAAACGTGTTCGTAGGGAAAGCCAATCAGTCTTTGGCGACGCTTTGTAAGGTCGCAGGCGAGGTGTTCCTACCTTTGGTGACTCCTCTCCAACCTGCCCAGAGAGGGAAGTCTTCAGCACGGCTAGTTCCTTGGAAGCCAGCCATCAAGGGAACACCTCCCTGGCACCACCAGGCCCTCCTGCTTCCTTGGCCCCTCGCCCTTTATTCTTGACCACCCATTTGAATGGACCTCTCGCCACACAGCTCAGTCTGGCCACGTTTTCCAAAGGGAGCCACCTTCCTTGCCCAGATTCGAGTCCCTGCTGTCTGGAGCACCCAGAAGAGGAAGCCCCCAGGGCAAGGACTCCAGCTGGCGTAGGGCGACTTGCGTCTGGCCATGGACCCCGAGAGGGAGAATGGATCGAGAGACTCGGACGTACCTGAATTCTGCTTTCCGGAATGCCCAGTTCTCGTGCCAGCCGTTCTCTGGTCGTTATCCCGGGGTAGGGGTTCTGTTGAAAGAGTGCTTGCAGGGTGTCCTTCTGACTCAGCCTCAGAACCAGCCTCCTCCTTCGCGATGGCCTTGAGAGTCGGCCTGTGGGAGAGAAAAGGGGGAATGTGTCAGGGGCGAATCCATGGAGGTGCAAACCACTGGTACCGGCACAGCGCTGGTCCTTGTGCCACGTGAAAAACCTCTAAGCCAGGGGAAGACTCTGCATTTGGAACAACCGTGGGCACACCCTGAAAGCCACGCTGAGTGGGACCCTGTGGGCTCAAGCTAAGCTGAGGGTCAAGGCTATGGGGATCCCCCCACCACTCGCCAAGGATCCACAGGGCGCCATGCAAGCAGAAGGGGAAAGCCCTAGGAAAACAGGCTAACGTGACCAAAATGGGTGGAAGGATTGTCCACCTGTGGAGGCCTCAGAAAGTCTTGATGGCTCCTACCAGATTTACCTTGAACTCTAAGCTAACGAGAGGAGCCCGGCTTCTGGACTGTCATACGCACAGGGCACATCCGCTTTCACTATTTGAAAGGAAACGAGACGAAAGCCAAACGAAGCCAGACAAACACACAAGCCAACCCCCAACACAGAACGCACTAGGAGATTGTTAAGAAGACCCACATTTTTGAGATAAGGACCAACGTGGGGCCCCGTCTGATGGCGCCCGCCCACCCACACACGCACAACAGCCCAGTGTACTTCGGAAGATGAGTTTCCCTTTCCAGGCCCCAAGGTCTTGCTGACTCGCCGTGTGTGTGTGCTATTCTTTCAGTTGGGCAGCCTTGAAGGGCTGCCCCCCATCCCTGTCCTATTTGAGGTTGCGTCTTTCTGGTGGCAAGGGGATAGATGCGTGTTTGTTTCCTGCCTTCTAAGGCGGGAGACGGGCGTGATGGCCAGGGTGGATGTGGTTTCAGGCACGTCCTGCACATCCTTGAGATTTGAGTTTCCTGAACTCTCTCCAACTCTAGGACAACACCAACCCTTCTGCAAGGGCCACCCGCTCTAGCAGCTGGCAGCTGGTGACGTAGGGTCGTCTCCAGGTCTCGCCCTGGAAGGAGGCAAGGCAAGGCAAGGGTTTCGGACCACCAACGGGGACTTCCTTTAAAAGCGCCCTTCCTTCCTGCCAGCTCCAAGGAAAATCTTTGGAAAGCACTCAAGGAACGAACGTGTCACACTGCGGATTTTGCCTCTCCAGAGGCTCCTGCACTGGCTACCTTGGAGTCCAATGAGAGACAGTTCGAGTGCTCCTGGAATCTCTGTTTCCCAGGCTCTAGCTTTCAGTTGTGGTCAAAGAAAAACTCTCTTTTTCTTCTATTCTTAATACATACTGGATGTGGATTCTTTCCATGGACACCATGGAAGTTAAACCAGTTCGAATGGAACACGAAACCAAAGAGAGCAAATCCGTAACAACAGCAAGAATAGAACATGGGAAACCAACTCAAAATCCCAAACACGGTCAACCGGAAAAGAGTGTCAGTTTAGTTGGGAACGTTTTCAAACACTCGTGTTCCATTCACTGCAACCACAGGCTGGGATTTTTGGTAGAGAAGCCATTGTCAGGCAACAGGCCTACCTACTTCCATGTCGATTTCAAGAAGGAAAACAAACGAACCAGCAAACCAGAAATATGTACGTGAATTGCCCAAACCAAGGTGCATCCTTTTGCCCAACTGATTCCAGAAACATATCCCAGCATATCTGTCCGTGCCAATTAGTGGTCATTGGGAAACTTCAACCTTCGTGGTGATCAACCCTTGGGGTGGGGAGGTGCATGAGTGTATTTGGAGGACCCAACCCCAGAGCCCAGATGCTGAGGGCAACGTACCTGTGGAGGTGCTGTATGTGCCGGACGAGCTGGACGAATCCATGGTGGGAGACCCACACGGATGGCACGGAAGCTGCTGGCCAACTGCTCAGTGCTGAGAAGCTCAGGATTTATAATGGATGAGGATGCCCCGCCCCTATTTATGTAAATAGCCGCAGATGGTGGGGAACCCTTCCTTGCAAATTGAGAACCTGGAAGGAATCCCGTGAGGCAAGTGGGCGTTGGAATGGAAGGCCTGTTCGGAGGCTCCCAGGTCCCTTTGAAGCTGCCGCCCTCGTCATCCTTTCCCAGAATGCTTGGGGTCCAGTGCTCTCTCGTTTTCACACCTTTTCACATTCCACACATACTTTTGCTCTCCGTGGAATTCCCCAACTCTGAGTCCCTCACGCTTAGCTGTGTCACTGTACTTTCCAAAATGGAGAGAGAACCTGGAGCCTAGCTTTCCTCGAGTACGTTTCCCACTTCGTTCATCACCACCAGGACGTCATTGCCTCCCAGTCTTAAAGCATTTCCTTGGCTGGGGTTTGAGTTCCCGATAATTCACACAGTAAGCTTGACTGCTTATCTAGGGTCTACCCATGGTCGTCAACAGTTCGGGACTTTTTCAGAGGTACCCTGAAACCCACCCCCTTGCTCACATGCAAGGGGGCATGAGAGGGCAGAGAAAGGGGCAGGCCACACGTGTAGGTTTCACAAGCCAAGGAACTTAATTTCAGTGCTTGTCCTTGGCGTCCACAAGACGAAGTCGGTTTCACTTTCACTGGTCAACTGGCATCTGGAAGAAGGAGAAGAGAGGAAGAAGAAGAGGAGGAGGAGGAGGAGGAAGAAGAAGAAGAGGAGGAAGAAGGAGAGGGATATGAAGCAAGTCATATGATGGATGATGACACAGCTTGGTTTGAAAGGAACGCTTTGGATTCCAAATACAACCATCCCAACATTTTCGGGGCGTTTGCGCTGCAGAGAATTGAAAACTTAGAAGCAAACAAACAAAAAAACCACACAGAAACACAGAACCATCTCTAATGTGTTCTTTTGCCACCACGTGGATTAACATGAGGACAGTGAGCTTATTTAGAAACAGTTGGGAATTGGAGTAATTACACCACCAATTCGTGAAAATATGGCTGGGGCGTGTGTGTTTGTGTGATCTGTGTGTTTGATTTTCTGCACCCACCCACTAAGGGCGGTTGTCAGGTAGTACCCGTGGACGGATGCCACCGGGGCTAGTAGGAGTCTGCAAGTCCCAGGAGGCCCAGGAGGATGTCCTGAGGAGGTGCAGGTCCTGGTCCCTTGTCCTCAAGTGCCAGAGATCAGAGAGGGGGGCGTGACCATCTTGTTGGATCAGGGTGGTTTTTCCCGAGAAGGTGGAAGTTTTGGCTGAGATAATCACGGAAACATGGGATTTGCTGGCTCCTCCCAGAAGGCACTGGCTTCCAGACTTGGACCGGCTCCCTCCTGGACAATCCAGGTGGGGTAAGCTTGCTTGGGAGAGTAGAAGCTTTGATCAGCATGGCAGCCAGGACATCCTGAGAGCCCGCAGGTGTGTTTATGCACAGTCCACCAGTGGCCTCCCTGTGGACGTTCCGCTGCCCGTCCCTGGGCTCCGAGATTTCGCTGGAGCAGCCAGCATTGAACCCCCAAGATGGTAAAGCCACAGCTCCTAGCTCTAGCTAGCGTCTGTGCAAGTCCTGCCACCCACAAGGATCTCAGTGTTTCCCGGCACACTGTGACCCAGTGTTCCTCCCGCCCTCTTGAAAGCACCATCTTTTCCATAAGCTGTCTCTTACCGCATCTCCAGTCATACTTGTCCTGAGGCTACCGTGGCCAGATTCTTTTCCCAGAAGCCCTATGCCAACTGTGTGCCCCTTGAAACTGACGCTTCCTTTCTGCCCAACGAAAAGAAGGAGAGAGATAGAGAGAGAGAGAGAGAGGAAGAGAGAGACAGAGAGAGAGAGAGAGAGAGATACAGAGAGACAGAGAGAGAGGGCTGTATATTGCTCTAGAGCTCTGGAGAAAGGGGAGCCTAAGACAGAGGAGTGACTGGGAGGGAGCTGAGGACTAGATGTGTCTGCAGAGATATACACACTATAGAGCTAGAGACCCGGATGCAGTTGTAGCTAGAGACTCAGATACATCGGTGTATACACATTCAAGTGGCAACTCTCAGATTATTTTCCTACTTCGTGCCGCTGACACACCCATGCTGGACATGGGGAGCACGGATTGAGCCAATGGAGAATCACTCAACACAGAGTGTACGAGGCACATGTGTTGGAAAATATTTTTGAAAGAAGCAGTGGAAGGGATCACCGGCCACGACGTTAAGATGCCACAGGCATTTGATTTTTCATTTCCTTTGTGCATCGCTTTAGTTGTAACACGGCTTATCTTTTGAGAGGTGTGTGCGTGTAGTGTGTGGCCGTAGACAGACAATGAGAGAGAGGGAGGGATGGAGAGAGATTATTTGCCTGCATAATAAACCGGGCACAGTTGTTACTATGAACTCTGTCAATGAAAGTGTTTGCATAGTTCTGTCTTTGTGTGCAAGGACGATGCCCTTGAGGAATCCTTCCACACCCTGCACACAGAAACGAAGTGAAGGTTGTCACTGAGAGACGGTTTTCGTGATTCCACTAGGGTGTGTTTGTGGCTACAAGCTACGGGACTAGACAGGGGCGTCTGGACCACCTTCCCGTGCTGTCCCAGGCCAAGGGAGGGATTTCACCTCCCCGAGGAAACGCGGGAGAATACAAAGCGACCAAAGCACAACCAAGAACTTGAACTGAGTGCCAAGATTTATTGATTGGATCAATGGAATGTCACATACAACGGGGAAATCCAGTTCAGCCTTGGGTCCTCCTCGTTGCCATTGGAAGGCTAGAATTCCTTGAGGCTTCAGAGGTGGTGTCCCTCCTGGTGCCCATGCTTCCTGACAGTCCGTGTGGAGCACGGCATTGCTCGTAGACACAACGCAGTTGCCGTCGACAGTCTTCTTGCCTTGGTCGCCCTGCCAGACACTATCATGAGCGTTGCTTGTTCCTTCTCCTTTCTCTCGCCCGTGGCTCTGCCTCCCAGGAAAGGAGGCTTGAACGGGGCTCGGGGGAAGGTCTTCCTACCTCCCCCTAAGCCTGTGGCACTGGGGAGCCTGGCAGCATGTCGAGCAAGGCCTGGAATTCTTCCTCGCTGAGGGGGGCTTCCAGGGTTGCCGCAAGTTCCTCTTCCTCTGCGTCCGCATTCAGAAATGGGCCTGCCTTGTCCAGAATGTCCGCGTCTGACAAGAGTTCGTCCAGGAGGCTTGAAGAGCCTGGAAGGGCTGAGTGCTGGGGCTGTTGCTCCAGCTGGGGAGATGTCTCTTCACTTGAGGTTGGCTGCTGCGGCCAGAAGTGTGTCTCTGGCGGTGCAGGCGTCACGATGGCCCCCTGGGCAGGCTGCCCACTGGCGATGACAGCATGTGTCCCTTCGCCCCATGGAACTGTGGCCGGAAGAGGCTGCGGGTTCTGGCATCCCTGAAGTGCTGCCAGGCTGGGCTGGACCACGATGAACATCAACGGGTGGCCCACACAGCACCCAGAGGCAGCCCCTGGCACAAGAAAGGTGGGGGAGAAAACAGGAGTGGCCGCAGCAAAGGATTGCGTGCTCTCAGGTGCATGAGAGGGAGGATAACGATGAGAGCTGCTATGGACAGTGGGCGGGGGGCTTTGGTCCGACAGGGCAGTCACGGCTGATGTGGCATCTGGTCCTTCGGCCAGGGCATTCACAGGCCCACTAGCGCTCTGCTTTGGGTGCCGAGCTCTTCGGTTCTGGAACCATATCTAGGGAACCATATGGGGAGACAGGAACATTAGCAGCGCGACAGTCCAGATCTACTTGCCGCCGCCCCATCCCCGGCCGGCCCCGCCCCGGCCCGCCCTGCCCTGCCCTGCCCTGCCCTCCAATCTGTCAGGTCCATGGCAAGTACTGGTGGGCCTCATCTAAGGGCCATTTTACCTAGAGCTTTCGCCTTGGCTCTTGAAAATGCGGGAGGACGTCAGGGCAACACAGGACCCACCCCACCCGTCCCCACCCCTGGCTTTGAGGAGAGCCGTCATTGACCGGCTACAACCTCAGGCCCCTCTCTGGCTGCCCAGGACTTCCATTGCCCTCTCCTCTTCCGGAAAGGGATGCCTTCAGATCAGCCCCCTTAGTGTATTCGTAGGACGAAGGGAACCTCCTCCCAATCCCCCCTCGCCAAGCCTACCTATATCCAGCAGCAACCCGTCACAAGGTTTAACACTCCTTCCTCGTGGGAGAACCCAAGTCCCACCCACTGGTGGAGAACTTACCTGGATTCGAGGTTCGGGAATTCCTGTCTGGTGAGCCAATTCTTCCCTGGCAGCAATAGATGGAAATCGATCCCTCTCAAAGGCTTGCACAAGGACCCTTGTTTGAGAAGGAGAGATGAAAGTCCTCTTTCGCCTGGCCTCTCTTCCCAAGCTTTCTGAAGAAGAACACACAGAGAAGAGAGGACATTCAGGCCAACTGCAGCACATTCACAGCAGATGCAGTGTGTGGTATGTAGGAAGTGGTATGTCATAGATCAAGATCGATACATCGATACATCTTATTCAGTGCTATGTGAAAATGCCCCATGTGATGGAAGAAGGGATTTCTGCACATCCGGGCAGGTTCCGGACCCGAAGATTCCAAGCCTTCCCGGCCATGCAGCTCCCCACCCTCCAACAGGGCCATGATGCTCCTGTGTGGAACAGGAATGGGGCAAGAAGCCAAGATATCATGGTTTCCTCTCTGAAGCGTTCTTGGCCCCCCACGGTCATCCACGTTCAGAGATGATTGTGTCTCAAGGGGATGCTCTGGGGAAATGCCTTTGGATTGCTGGGTACTTACCTCGAGTCAAAGCCTGAGGCGGTGGCGGCCGCAGCGGCTGCGACTGCCCTCCTTTGAAGGCATTCTCCGACAGCAATCGGCTCTGCTTCAGGCGTCTTCCCCGTTGGTTTTGAAACCAAACCTGGGTACAAAGAAAGAAAGCCTTGTCATTCAATGCTCATGCACGTACTTCCAAGATCGATTGCAGGGATGCACCATAGCACAAACGCACAAACGCGCCAGCCAGCCAGCCAGCCAGCAACAAGCCGACTAATGGAGACCCAGTACGGCCCCTCTGCCCCCAGTGTAAATATTTACGAGTCAAAGGGACTGAACTCTCACTGGCAGGTAGAATGTAGACTCCCGCTTTCACCTCTGAAGAAGTGCACCAGATTCCAGAATACACAATCTGTGTCCGTGAAAATAATCCTTCCTCTTCGAGTCACCTTACTGGTGTCCAGAGTAACGACTTGTGACACAGGAGGAGACAATGCTTGCTTTCCCACAGTCAGAATGGGATGGATAGCTACCTCTCTCTCTCTCTCTCCCCCGCCCCACCCCTCCTCATCAAAACTACCAGTTTGTCTCTGGGTCTTTTGGTCTCCGTCTACGATTCTCCGCATCTACCTGTTGACGTCTGTCTCTGTTGCCACCCGCCCGCCTGCCCACCTGCCTGCCTGCCTGCCTTCCCCTCTCTCTGTCTCTGTCCCAGGCTCTCAGGCTCAATCTCCTTTCCCTCATTTGCTCTCTTTGCCTCCCCTTTGGCACGGTCCATGCCCGATTCATGGTTCCCTGCCTCTCTTATGTCCCCACAGGCAGTACTGTCTCATAACACGCAATCATATCCATTAGCAAGTGCCCCCATGAAAACCACACTTCCCATGCTGCCTGGGAACTACTCATTGACAGTCACTTCTCAGGGACTACATGCCTCCATCACTCTTAGGTCAGGAGACTCTTATGTACCCGCTCCCCATCTTCAGAATATGTGTCCTTGTCTTCAACAGTGAAGCCGTGTGCATGCTACCTCATTCCCCGAGGCCGAACCGCAGTGTGGACCTGTGCTTGTGTGCGTGTGTGTGTGCATGTTTTTAGACGTTTCTGACGGTGGTGTGTGGAAAATGTGACACCCTGAGAAAACGTGTTCGTAGGGAAAGCCAATCAGTCTTTGGCGACGCTTTGTAAGGTCGCAGGCGAGGTGTTCCTACCTTTGGTGACTCCTCTCCAACCTGCCCAGAGAGGGAAGTCTTCAGCACGGCTAGTTCCTTGGAAGCCAGCCATCAAGGGAACACCTCCCTGGCACCACCAGGCCCTCCTGCTTCCTTGGCCCCTCGCCCTTTATTCTTGACCACCCATTTGAATGGACCTCTCGCCACACAGCTCAGTCTGGCCACGTTTTCCAAAGGGAGCCACCTTCCTTGCCCAGATTCGAGTCCCTGCTGTCTGGAGCACCCAGAAGAGGAAGCCCCCAGGGCAAGGACTCCAGCTGGCGTAGGGCGACTTGCGTCTGGCCATGGACCCCGAGAGGGAGAATGGATCGAGAGACTCGGACGTACCTGAATTCTGCTTTCCGGAATGCCCAGTTCTCGTGCCAGCCGTTCTCTGGTCGTTATCCCGGGGTAGGGGTTCTGTTGAAAGAGTGCTTGCAGGGTGTCCTTCTGACTCAGCCTCAGAACCAGCCTCCTCCTTCGCGATGGCCTTGAGAGTCGGCCTGTGGGAGAGAAAAGGGGGAATGTGTCAGGGGCGAATCCATGGAGGTGCAAACCACTGGTACCGGCACAGCGCTGGTCCTTGTGCCACGTGAAAAACCTCTAAGCCAGGGGAAGACTCTGCATTTGGAACAACCGTGGGCACACCCTGAAAGCCACGCTGAGTGGGACCCTGTGGGCTCAAGCTAAGCTGAGGGTCAAGGCTATGGGGATCCCCCCACCACTCGCCAAGGATCCACAGGGCGCCATGCAAGCAGAAGGGGAAAGCCCTAGGAAAACAGGCTAACGTGACCAAAATGGGTGGAAGGATTGTCCACCTGTGGAGGCCTCAGAAAGTCTTGATGGCTCCTACCAGATTTACCTTGAACTCTAAGCTAACGAGAGGAGCCCGGCTTCTGGACTGTCATACGCACAGGGCACATCCGCTTTCACTATTTGAAAGGAAACGAGACGAAAGCCAAACGAAGCCAGACAAACACACAAGCCAACCCCCAACACAGAACGCACTAGGAGATTGTTAAGAAGACCCACATTTTTGAGATAAGGACCAACGTGGGGCCCCGTCTGATGGCGCCCGCCCACCCACACACGCACAACAGCCCAGTGTACTTCGGAAGATGAGTTTCCCTTTCCAGGCCCCAAGGTCTTGCTGACTCGCCGTGTGTGTGTGCTATTCTTTCAGTTGGGCAGCCTTGAAGGGCTGCCCCCCATCCCTGTCCTATTTGAGGTTGCGTCTTTCTGGTGGCAAGGGGATAGATGCGTGTTTGTTTCCTGCCTTCTAAGGCGGGAGACGGGCGTGATGGCCAGGGTGGATGTGGTTTCAGGCACGTCCTGCACATCCTTGAGATTTGAGTTTCCTGAACTCTCTCCAACTCTAGGACAACACCAACCCTTCTGCAAGGGCCACCCGCTCTAGCAGCTGGCAGCTGGTGACGTAGGGTCGTCTCCAGGTCTCGCCCTGGAAGGAGGCAAGGCAAGGCAAGGGTTTCGGACCACCAACGGGGACTTCCTTTAAAAGCGCCCTTCCTTCCTGCCAGCTCCAAGGAAAATCTTTGGAAAGCACTCAAGGAACGAACGTGTCACACTGCGGATTTTGCCTCTCCAGAGGCTCCTGCACTGGCTACCTTGGAGTCCAATGAGAGACAGTTCGAGTGCTCCTGGAATCTCTGTTTCCCAGGCTCTAGCTTTCAGTTGTGGTCAAAGAAAAACTCTCTTTTTCTTCTATTCTTAATACATACTGGATGTGGATTCTTTCCATGGACACCATGGAAGTTAAACCAGTTCGAATGGAACACGAAACCAAAGAGAGCAAATCCGTAACAACAGCAAGAATAGAACATGGGAAACCAACTCAAAATCCCAAACACGGTCAACCGGAAAAGAGTGTCAGTTTAGTTGGGAACGTTTTCAAACACTCGTGTTCCATTCACTGCAACCACAGGCTGGGATTTTTGGTAGAGAAGCCATTGTCAGGCAACAGGCCTACCTACTTCCATGTCGATTTCAAGAAGGAAAACAAACGAACCAGCAAACCAGAAATATGTACGTGAATTGCCCAAACCAAGGTGCATCCTTTTGCCCAACTGATTCCAGAAACATATCCCAGCATATCTGTCCGTGCCAATTAGTGGTCATTGGGAAACTTCAACCTTCGTGGTGATCAACCCTTGGGGTGGGGAGGTGCATGAGTGTATTTGGAGGACCCAACCCCAGAGCCCAGATGCTGAGGGCAACGTACCTGTGGAGGTGCTGTATGTGCCGGACGAGCTGGACGAATCCATGGTGGGAGACCCACACGGATGGCACGGAAGCTGCTGGCCAACTGCTCAGTGCTGAGAAGCTCAGGATTTATAATGGATGAGGATGCCCCGCCCCTATTTATGTAAATAGCCGCAGATGGTGGGGAACCCTTCCTTGCAAATTGAGAACCTGGAAGGAATCCCGTGAGGCAAGTGGGCGTTGGAATGGAAGGCCTGTTCGGAGGCTCCCAGGTCCCTTTGAAGCTGCCGCCCTCGTCATCCTTTCCCAGAATGCTTGGGGTCCAGTGCTCTCTCGTTTTCACACCTTTTCACATTCCGCACATACTTTTGCTCTCCGTGGAATTCCCCAACTCTGAGTCCCTCACGCTTAGCTGTGTCACTGTACTTTCCAAAATGGAGAGAGAACCTGGAGCCTAGCTTTCCTCGAGTACGTTTCCCACTTCGTTCATCACCACCAGGACGTCATTGCCTCCCACTCTTAAAGCATTTCCTTGGCTGGGGTTTGAGTTCCCGATAATTCACATACTAAGCTTGACTGCTTATCTAGGGTCTACCCATGGTCGTCAACAGTTCGGGACTTTTTCAGAGGTACCCTGAAACCCACCCCCTTGCTCACATGCCATGGAGAGGGCAGAGAAAGGGGCAGGCCACACGTGTAGGTTTCACAAGCCAAGGAACTTAATTTCAGTGCTTGTCCTTGGCGTCCACAAGACGAAGTCGGTTTCACTTTCACTGGTCAACTGGCATCTGGAAGAAGGAGAAGAGAGGAAGAAGAAGAGGAGGAGGAGGAGGAGGAAGAAGAAGAAGAGGAGGAAGAAGGAGAGGGATATGAAGCAAGTCATCTGATGGATGATGACACAGCTTGGTTTGAAAGGAACGCTTTGGATTCCAAATACAACCATCCCAACATTTTCGGGGCGTTTGCGCTGCAGAGAATTGAAAACTTAGAAGCAAACAAACAAAAAAAAACCACACAGAAACACAGAACCATCTCTAATGTGTTCTTTTGCCACCACGTGGATTAACATGAGGACAGTGAGCTTATTTAGAAACAGTTGGGAATTGGAGTAATTACACCACCAATTCGTGAAAATATGGCTGGGGCGTGTGTGTTTGTGTGATCTGTGTGTTTGATTTTCTGCGCCCACCCACTAAGGGCGGTTGTCAGGTAGTACCCGTGGACGGATGCCACCGGGGCTAGTAGGAGTCTGCAAGTCCCAGGAGGCCCAGGAGGATGTCCTGAGGAGGTGCAGGTCCTGGCCCCTTGTCCTCAAGTGCCAGAGATCAGAGAGGGGGGCGTGACCATCTTGTTGGATCAGGGTGGTTTTTCCCGAGAAGGTGGAAGTTTTGGCTGAGATAATCACGGAAACATGGGATTTGCTGGCTCCTCCCAGAAGGCACTGGCTTCCAGACTTGGACCGGCTCCCTCCTGGCCAATCCAGGTGGGGTAAGCTTGCTTGGGAGAGTAGAAGCTTTGATCAGCATGGCAGCCAGGACATCCTGAGAGCCCGCAGGTGTGTTTATGCACAGTCTACCAGTGGCCTCCCTGTGGACGTTCCGCTGCCCGTCCCTGGGCTCCGAGATTTCGCTGGAGCAGCCAGCATTGAACCCCCAAGATGGTAAAGCCACAGCTCCTAGCTCTAGCTAGCGTCTGTGCAAGTCCTGCCACCCACAAGGATCTCAGTGTTTCCCGGCACACTGTGACCCAGTGTTCCTCCCGCCCTCTTGAAAGCACCATCTTTTCCATAAGCTGTCTCCTCTTACCGCATCTCCAGTCATACTTGTCCTGAGGCTACCGTGGCCAGATTCTTTTCCCAGAAGCCCTATGCCAACTGTGTGCCCCTTGAAACTGACACTTCCTTTCTGCCCAACGAAAAGAAGGAGAGAGATAGAGAGAGAGAGAGAGAGGAAGAGAGAGACAGAGAGAGAGAGAGAGAGAGATACAGAGAGACAGAGAGAGAGGGCTGTATATTGCTCTAGAGCTCTGGAGAAAGGGGAGCCTAAGACAGAGGAGTGACTGGGAGGGAGCTGAGGACTAGATGTGTCTGCAGAGATATACACACTATAGAGCTAGAGACCCGGATGCAGTTGTAGCTAGAGACTCAGATACATCGGTGTATACACATTCAAGTGGCAACTCTCAGATTATTTTCCTACTTCGTGCCGCTGACACACCCGTGCTGGACATGGGGAGCACGGATTGAGCCAATGGAGAATCACTCAACACAGAGTGTACGAGGCACATGTGTTGGAAAATATTTTTGAAAGAAGCAGTGGAAGGGATCACCGGCCACAACGTTAAGATGCCACAGGCATTTGGTTTTTCATTTCCTTTGTGCATCGCTTTAGTTGTAACACGGCTTATCTTTTGAGAGGTGTGTGCGTGTAGTGTGTGGCCGTAGACAGACAATGAGAGAGAGGGAGGGACGGAGAGAGATTATTTGCCTGCATAATAAACCGGGCACAGTTGTTACTATGAACTCTGTCAATGAAAGTATTTGCATAGTTCTGTCCTTGTGTGCAAGGACGATGCCCTTGAGGAACACTTCCACACCATGCCCCCAGAAACCAAGTGAAGGCTGTCACTGAGAGACGGTTTTCGTGATTCCACTAGGGTGTGTTTGTGGCTACAAGCTACGGGACTAGACAGGGGCGTCTGGACCACCTTCCCGTGCTGTCCCAGGCCAAGGGAGGGATTTCACCTCCCCGAGGAAACGCGGGAGAATACAAAGCGACCAAAGCACAACCAAGAACTTGAACTGAGTGCCAAGATTTATTGATTGGATCAATGGAATGTCACATACAACGGGGAAATCCAGTTCAGCCTTGGGTCCTCCTCGTTGTCATTGGAAGGCTAGAGTCCCTTGAGGCTTCAGAGGTGGTGTCGCTCCTGGTGCCCATGCTTCCTGACAGTCCGTGTGGAGCACGGCATTGCTCGTAGACACAACGCAGTTGCCGTCGACAGTCTTCTTGCCTTGGTCGCCCTGCCAGACACTATCATGAGCGTTGCTTGTTCCTTCTCCTTTCTCTCGCCCGTGGCTCTGCCTCCCAGGAAAGGAGGCTTGAACGGGGCTCGGGGGAAGGTCTTCCTACCTCCCCCTAAGCCTGTGGCACTGGGGAGCCTGGCAGCATGTCGAGCAAGGCCTGGAATTCTTCCTCGCTGAGGGGGGCTTCCAGGGTTGCCGCAAGTTCCTCTTCCTCTGCGTCCGCATTCAGAAATGGGCCTGCCTTGTCCAGAATGTCCGCGTCTGACAAGAGTTCGTCCAGGAGGCTTGAAGAGCCTGGAAGGGCTGAGTGCTGGGGCTGTTGCTCCAGCTGGGGAGATGTCTCTTCACTTGAGGTTGGCTGCTGCGGCCAGAAGTGTGTCTCTGGCGGTGCAGGCGGCACGATGGCCCCCTGGGCAGGCTGCCCACTGGCGATGACAGCATGTGTCCCTTCGCCCCATGGAACTGTGGCCGGAAGAGGCTGCGGGTTCTGGCATCCCTGAAGTGCTGCCAGGCTGGGCTGGACCACGATGAACATCAACGGGTGGCCCACACAGCACCCAGAGGCAGCCCCTGGCACAAGAAAGGTGGGGGAGAAAACAGGAGTGGCCGCAGCAAAGGATTGCGTGCTCTCAGGTGCATGAGAGGGAGGATAACGATGAGAGCTGCTATGGACAGTGGGCGGGGGGCTTTGGTCCGACAGGGCAGTCACGGCTGATGTGGCATCTGGTCCTTCGGCCAGGGCATTCACAGGCCCACTAGCGCTCTGCTTTGGGTGCCGAGCTCTTCGGTTCTGGAACCATATCTAGGGAACCATATGGGGAGACAGGAACATTAGCAGCGCGACAGTCCAGATCTACTTGCCGCCGCCCCATCCCCGGCCGGCCCCGCCCCGGCCCGCCCTGCCCTGCCCTGCCCTGCCCTCCAATCTGTCAGGTCCATGGCAAGTACTGGTGGGCCTCATCTAAGGGCCATTTTACCTAGAGCTTTCGCCTTGGCTCTTGAAAATGCGGGAGGACGTCAGGGCAACACAGGACCCACCCCACCCGTCCCCACCCCTGGCTTTGAGGAGAGCCGTCATTGACCGGCTACAACCTCAGGCCCCTCTCTGGCTGCCCAGGACTTCCATTGCCCTCTCCTCTTCCGGAAAGGGATGCCTTCAGATCAGCCCCCTTAGTGTAGTCGTAGGACGAAGGGAACCTCCTCCCAATCCCCCCTCGCCAAGCCTACCTATATCCAGCAGCAACCCGTCACAAGGTTTAACACTCCTTCCTCGTGGGAGAACCCAAGTCCCACCCACTGGTGGAGAACTTACCTGGATTCGAGGTTCGGGAATTCCTGTCTGGTGAGCCAATTCTTCCCTGGCAGCAATAGATGGAAATCGATCCCTCTCAAAGGCTTGCACAAGGACCCTTGTTTGAGAAGGAGAGATGAAAGTCCTCTTTCGCCTGGCCTCTCTTCCCAAGCTTTCTGAAGAAGAACACACAGAGAAGAGAGGACATTCAGGCCAACTGCAGCACATTCACAGCAGATGCAGTGTGTGGTATGTAGGAAGTGGTATGTCATAGATCAAGATCGATACATCGATACATCTTATTCAGTGCTATGTGAAAATGCCCCATGTGATGGAAGAAGGGATTTCTGCACATCCGGGCAGGTTCCGGACCCGAAGATTCCAAGCCTTCCCGGCCATGCAGCTCCCCACCCTCCAACAGGGCCATGATGCTCCTGTGTGGAACAGGAATGGGGCAAGAAGCCAAGATATCATGGTTTCCTCTCTGAAGCGTTCTTGGCCCCCCACGGTCATCCACGTTCAGAGATGATTGTGTCTCAAGGGGATGCTCTGGGGAAATGCCTTTGGATTGCTGGGTACTTACCTCGAGTCAAAGCCTGAGGCGGTGGCGGCCGCAGCGGCTGCGACTGCCCTCCTTTGAAGGCATTCTCCGACAGCAATCGGCTCTGCTTCAGGCGTCTTCCCCGTTGGTTTTGAAACCAAACCTGGGTACAAAGAAAGAAAGCCTTGTCATTCAATGCTCATGCACGTACTTCCAAGATCGATTGCAGGGATGCACCATAGCACAAACGCACAAACGCGCCAGCCAGCCAGCCAGCCAGCAACAAGCCGACTAATGGAGACCCAGTACGGCCCCTCTGCCCCCAGTGTAAATATTTACGAGTCAAAGGGACTGAACTCTCACTGGCAGGTAGAATGTAGACTCCCGCTTTCACCTCTGAAGAAGTGCACCAGATTCCAGAATACACAATCTGTGTCCGTGAAAATAATCCTTCCTCTTCGAGTCACCTTACTGGTGTCCAGAGTAACGACTTGTGACACAGGAGGAGACAATGCTTGCTTTCCCACAGTCAGAATGGGATGGATAGCTACCTCTCTCTCTCTCTCTCCCCCGCCCCACCCCTCCTCATCAAAACTACCAGTTTGTCTCTGGGTCTTTTGGTCTCCGTCTACGATTCTCCGCATCTACCTGTTGACGTCTGTCTCTGTTGCCACCCGCCCGCCTGCCCACCTGCCTGCCTGCCTGCCTTCCCCTCTCTCTGTCTCTGTCCCAGGCTCTCAGGCTCAATCTCCTTTCCCTCATTTGCTCTCTTTGCCTCCCCTTTGGCACGGTCCATGCCCGATTCATGGTTCCCTGCCTCTCTTATGTCCCCACAGGCAGTACTGTCTCATAACACGCAATCATATCCATTAGCAAGTGCCCCCATGAAAACCACACTTCCCATGCTGCCTGGGAACTACTCATTGACAGTCACTTCTCAGGGACTACATGCCTCCATCACTCTTAGGTCAGGAGACTCTTATGTACCCGCTCCCCATCTTCAGAATATGTGTCCTTGTCTTCAACAGTGAAGCCGTGTGCATGCTACCTCATTCCCCGAGGCCGAACCGCAGTGTGGACCTGTGCTTGTGTGCGTGTGTGTGTGCATGTTTTTAGACGTTTCTGACGGTGGTGTGTGGAAAATGTGACACCCTGAGAAAACGTGTTCGTAGGGAAAGCCAATCAGTCTTTGGCGACGCTTTGTAAGGTCGCAGGCGAGGTGTTCCTACCTTTGGTGACTCCTCTCCAACCTGCCCAGAGAGGGAAGTCTTCAGCACGGCTAGTTCCTTGGAAGCCAGCCATCAAGGGAACACCTCCCTGGCACCACCAGGCCCTCCTGCTTCCTTGGCCCCTCGCCCTTTATTCTTGACCACCCATTTGAATGGACCTCTCGCCACACAGCTCAGTCTGGCCACGTTTTCCAAAGGGAGCCACCTTCCTTGCCCAGATTCGAGTCCCTGCTGTCTGGAGCACCCAGAAGAGGAAGCCCCCAGGGCAAGGACTCCAGCTGGCGTAGGGCGACTTGCGTCTGGCCATGGACCCCGAGAGGGAGAATGGATCGAGAGACTCGGACGTACCTGAATTCTGCTTTCCGGAATGCCCAGTTCTCGTGCCAGCCGTTCTCTGGTCGTTATCCCGGGGTAGGGGTTCTGTTGAAAGAGTGCTTGCAGGGTGTCCTTCTGACTCAGCCTCAGAACCAGCCTCCTCCTTCGCGATGGCCTTGAGAGTCGGCCTGTGGGAGAGAAAAGGGGGAATGTGTCAGGGGCGAATCCATGGAGGTGCAAACCACTGGTACCGGCACAGCGCTGGTCCTTGTGCCACGTGAAAAACCTCTAAGCCAGGGGAAGACTCTGCATTTGGAACAACCGTGGGCACACCCTGAAAGCCACGCTGAGTGGGACCCTGTGGGCTCAAGCTAAGCTGAGGGTCAAGGCTATGGGGATCCCCCCACCACTCGCCAAGGATCCACAGGGCGCCATGCAAGCAGAAGGGGAAAGCCCTAGGAAAACAGGCTAACGTGACCAAAATGGGTGGAAGGATTGTCCACCTGTGGAGGCCTCAGAAAGTCTTGATGGCTCCTACCAGATTTACCTTGAACTCTAAGCTAACGAGAGGAGCCCGGCTTCTGGACTGTCATACGCACAGGGCACATCCGCTTTCACTATTTGAAAGGAAACGAGACGAAAGCCAAACGAAGCCAGACAAACACACAAGCCAACCCCCAACACAGAACGCACTAGGAGATTGTTAAGAAGACCCACATTTTTTGAGATAAGGACCAACGTGGGGCCCCGTCTGATGGCGCCCGCCCACCCACACACGCACAACAGCCCAGTGTACTTCGGAAGATGAGTTTCCCTTTCCAGGCCCCAAGGTCTTGCTGACTCGCCGTGTGTGTGTGCTATTCTTTCAGTTGGGCAGCCTTGAAGGGCTGCCCCCCATCCCTGTCCTATTTGAGGTTGCGTCTTTCTGGTGGCAAGGGGATAGATGCGTGTTTGTTTCCTGCCTTCTAAGGCGGGAGACGGGCGTGATGGCCAGGGTGGATGTGGTTTCAGGCACGTCCTGCACATCCTTGAGATTTGAGTTTCCTGAACTCTCTCCAACTCTAGGACAACACCAACCCTTCTGCAAGGGCCACCCGCTCTAGCAGCTGGCAGCTGGTGACGTAGGGTCGTCTCCAGGTCTCGCCCCTGGAAGGAGGCAAGGCAAGGCAAGGGTTTCGGACCACCAACGGGGACTTCCTTTAAAAGCGCCCTTCCTTCCTGCCAGCTCCAAGGAAAATCTTTGGAAAGCACTCAAGGAACGAACGTGTCACACTGCGGATTTTGCCTCTCCAGAGGCTCCTGCACTGGCTACCTTGGAGTCCAATGAGAGACAGTTCGAGTGCTCCTGGAATCTCTGTTTCCCAGGCTCTAGCTTTCAGTTGTGGTCAAAGAAAAACTCTCTTTTTCTTCTATTCTTAATACATACTGGATGTGGATTCTTTCCATGGACACCATGGAAGTTAAACCAGTTCGAATGGAACACGAAACCAAAGAGAGCAAATCCGTAACAACAGCAAGAATAGAACATGGGAAACCAACTCAAAATCCCAAACACGGTCAACCGGAAAAGAGTGTCAGTTTAGTTGGGAACGTTTTCAAACACTCGTGTTCCATTCACTGCAACCACAGGCTGGGATTTTTGGTAGAGAAGCCATTGTCAGGCAACAGGCCTACCTACTTCCATGTCGATTTCAAGAAGGAAAACAAACGAACCAGCAAACCAGAAATATGTACGTGAATTGCCCAAACCAAGGTGCATCCTTTTGCCCAACTGATTCCAGAAACATATCCCAGCATATCTGTCCGTGCCAATTAGTGGTCATTGGGAAACTTCAACCTTCGTGGTGATCAACCCTTGGGGTGGGGAGGTGCATGAGTGTATTTGGAGGACCCAACCCCAGAGCCCAGATGCTGAGGGCAACGTACCTGTGGAGGTGCTGTATGTGCCGGACGAGCTGGACGAATCCATGGTGGGAGACCCACACGGATGGCACGGAAGCTGCTGGCCAACTGCTCAGTGCTGAGAAGCTCAGGATTTATAATGGATGAGGATGCCCCGCCCCTATTTATGTAAATAGCCGCAGATGGTGGGGAACCCTTCCTTGCAAATTGAGAACCTGGAAGGAATCCCGTGAGGCAAGTGGGCGTTGGAATGGAAGCCTGTTCGGAGGCTCCCAGGTCCCTTTGAAGCTGCCGCCCTCGTCATCCTTTCCCAGAATGCTTGGGGTCCAGTGCTCTCTCGTTTTCACACCTTTTCACATTCCACACATACTTTTGCTCTCCGTGGAATTCCCCAACTCTGAGTCCCTCACGCTTAGCTGTGTCACTGTACTTTCCAAAATGGAGAGAGAACCTGGAGCCTAGCTTTCCCTCGAGTACGTTTCCCACTTCGTTCATCACCACCAGGACGTCATTGCCTCCCAGTCTTA
>NW_028124422.1:0-57618 GCF_965194825.1 Balaenoptera physalus | reverse complement strand
AAACCCTTGTTTTATGCATCACCCCACCTCACCTTTCCCGTTAAGCAGCCATAGTGTGTTTTCTAAACGTGTGACTCTATTCTGTTTTGTAATTCAGTTCAAGGGTAGCGGTTTTTACATTCCCTCTATAAGTGATATCTTATGATAAGTGTCTTTTTCTGTGTGACTTATTTCACTTAGAATCGTCGTACCTAAATCCACTCATCATGCTGCTACTAGCCTTATGACGTTGATTTCATGGCTCAGTGATTTTCCATTGTACATAAGGACCACAACTTCTTTATCCATTTTTCTCTTTCCTGGGATATTTAAGGTGTAACCAAGTGGAGGTTCTTGTCAACAGAGCAGCACTAAACTTTGGGGTGCCTCTGTCTTGCTGATTTTTAGTTTTCCCAATTTATACGCCCATGAGTGGAAGTGCCCTATGCTCCCTAAGCTGAGTTTTTTAGATGTTTCAGGACACACCGTGCACTTCTCCAGAGTGGCTGTTGGCAATTTACATCCCGCCCATCAGCGTAGCCAGGCTCCCGTTTCTCCATGGCCTGTCCTGCATTTCTGGTTTTGACACTTTATTCAGCATGGCCCTTTTGACCGATGGGAAGCTAGACTTCTTTGTAGCGCTGATTTGCCTTTCCAGGTTGCTTGGTTGGCCAAAAAGGGCGTATGCGTTTTTTCCTGAATATATTCAGGAAAAAACGCATACGCCCTTTTTGGCCAAGGGCATCATTGTCGAGGTTTTGCCGCTTTTCCTGTGCTTTAAAGGCGATTCGAATCTCCCTCCTGAAATCTGTTTCCTGCAATTCTGCCTTTCTTTCAAATCCTCTTCGTTGCCTTCCCTCAATATATTTGTGGACGAGAGTCATCATTTATAAGTCTGCAGGTTTGTGAATTGCAGTGCCCCTGAGCTCCATTTTTCAACTCGCTTTCTTGGGAGCTGGCCGCAAAAGCGCAGTATTGCTTCAGGCCCTATTCTCGTCCCAGGCGGCAGGCTGAGCCTGTGGTTAATTCTTCTTCCTGATGGGAAAATAGAGTGACCTCTGCCTGTCCCAAAACCTAGAGCTAGTCTCTCATTGCTTCCCCCTCTTCCCGTTCATCCTCCGGACAAATTGCAACCGGTACGGAACAGGAGGTTAAAGGTGCTGATTCTCCAAGGAGGGAGATTGCTAGTAAAGCGGCTGGAATGGCGAACCCGAGTACAAGGAGATGAGAAATGAGGTGCGATTTTGAAACCTTTCCCGATCACACGGTGTACCATCTTCTGGGTTTCTCATGCATGTTTTCGATGTAGGAAGATGCCCTTGAACCTGGAGATTTGGGACCCATGGGATGGGTACCACGCAGTATTACTTTAAAGGGTCTGCGTTTGCTCACCCAACCTCACCAAACCTCTCAGCCCCAAGAGTGTCCACCCTTATGTCTCAATTAGCTGTGGGTCTATATATGGTCAATCCAGGTGGCATCACAGCCCCTGAACGAATTTTGTAAGAATTTCTCTCTCTTTCACTGTCTTTGTTTCACGGGTTTTTAAAAGTAATTGATTTTTATAATGGGGTTTACCTGCTTTTCACTGCTGTGATTTTGCCGCTTTACACCCACTTGACTCACTTACAGAGAGATATCAATGCATAGGTTTCAAGATTTTACTAGTCAGATATATTCTTGGGCAGTGAATAGGGGGTGTTGAGTCCAATTCATTGAGCAAGGAGTAGGTCTTGTCTATTACATATTGGGTTTATGGAACGGTATCTGAGCTAATTTGAAACCCTTGTTTTATGCATCACCCCACCTCACCTTTCCCGTTAAGCAGCCATAGTGTGTTTTCTAAACGTGTGACTCTATTCTGTTTTGTAATTCAGTTCAAGGGTAGCGGTTTTTACATTCCCTCTATAAGTGATATCTTATGATAAGTGTCTTTTTCTGTGTGACTTATTTCACTTAGAATCGTCGTACCTAAATCCACTCATCATGCTGCTACTAGCCTTATGACGTTGATTTCATGGCTGATTGATTTTCCATTGTACATAAGGACCACAACTTCTTTATCCATTTTTCTCTTTCCTGGGATATTTAAGGTGTAACCAAGTGGAGGTTCTTGTCAACAGAGCAGCCCTAAACTTTGGGGTGCCTGTGTCTTGCTGATTTTTAGTTTTCCCAATTTATACGCCCATGAGTGGAAGTGCCCTATGCTCCCTAAGCTGAGTTTTTTAGATGTTTCAGGACACACCGTGCACTTCTCCAGAGTGGCTGTTGGCAATTTACATCCCGCCCATCAGCGTAGCCAGGCTCCCGTTTCTCCATGGCCTGTCCTGCATTTCTGGTTTTGACACTTTATTCAGCATGGCCCTTTTGACCGATGGGAAGCGAGACTTCTTTGTAGCGCTGATTTGCCTTTCCAGGTTGCTTGGTTGGCCAAAAAGGGCGTATGCGTTTTTTCCTGAATATATTCAGGAAAAAACGCATACGCCCTTTTTGGCCAAGGGCATCATTGTCGAGGTTTTGCCGCTTTTCCTGTGCTTTAAAGGCGATTCGAATCTCCCTCCTGAAATCTGTTTCCTGCAATTCTGCCTTTCTTTCAAATCCTCTTCGTTGCCTTCCCTCAATATATTTGTGGACGAGAGTCATCATTTATAAGTCTGCAGGTTTGTGAATTGCAGTGCCCCTGAGCTCCATTTTTCAACTCGCTTTCTTGGGAGCTGGCCGCAAAAGCGCAGTATTGCTTCAGGCCCTATTCTCGTCCCAGGCGGCAGGCTGAGCCTGTGGTTAATTCTTCTTCCTGATGGGAAAATAGAGTGACCTGTGCCTGTCCCAAAACCTAGAGCTAGTCTCTCATTGCTTCCCCCTCTTCCCGTTCATCCTCCGGACAAATTGCAACCTGTACGGAACAGGAGGTTAAAGGTGCTGATTCTCCAAGGAGGGAGATTGCTAGTAAAGCGGCTGGAATGGCGAACCCGAGTACAAGGAGATGAGAAATGAGGTGCGATTTTGAAACCTTTCCCGATCACACGGTGTACCATCTTCTGGGTTTCTCATGCATGTTTTCGATGTAGGAAGATGCCCTTGAACCTGGAGATTTGGGACCCATGGGATGGGTACCACGCAGTATTACTTTAAAGGGTCTGCGTTTGCTCACCCAACCTCACCAAACCTCTCAGCCCCAAGAGTGTCCACCCTTATGTCTCAGTCAGCTGTGGGTCTAGATATGGTCAATCCAGGTGGCATCACAGCTCCTGAACGAATTTTGTAAGAATTTCTCTCTCTTTCACTGTCTTTGTTTCACGGGTTTTTAAAAGTAATTGATTTTTATAATGGGGTTTACCTGCTTTTCACTGCTGTGATTTTGCCGCTTTACACCCACTTGACTCACTTACAGAGAGATATCAATGCATAGGTTTCAAGATTCTTACTAGGCAGATATATTCTTGGGCGGTGAATAGGGGGTGTTGAGTCCAATTCACTGAGCAAGGAGTAGGTCTTGTCTATTACCTATTGGGTTTATGGAACGGTATCTGAGCTAATTTGAAACCCTTGTTTTATGCATCACCCCACCTCACCTTTCCCGTTAAGCAGCCATAGTGTGTTTTCTAAACGTGTGACTCTATTCTGTTTTGTAATTCAGTTCAAGGGTAGCGGTTTTTACATTCCCTCTATAAGTGATATCTTATGATAAGTGTCTTTTTCTGTGTGACTTATTTCACTTAGAATCGTCGTACCTAAATCCACTCATCATGCTGCTACTAGCCTTATGACGTTGATTTCATGGCTCAGTGATTTTCCATTGTACATAAGGACCACAACTTCTTTATCCATTTTTCTCTTTCCTGGGATATTTAAGGTGTAACCAAGTGGAGGTTCTTGTCAACAGAGCAGCCCTAAACTTTGGGGTGCCTGTGTCTTGCTGATTTTTAGTTTTCCCAATTTATACGCCCATGAGTGGAAGTGCCCTATGCTCCCTAAGCTGAGTTTTTTAGATGTTTCAGGACACACCGTGCACTTCTCCAGAGTGGCTGTTGGCAATTTACATCCCGCCCATCAGCGTAGCCAGGCTCCCGTTTCTCCATGGCCTGTCCTGCATTTCTGGTTTTGACACTTTATTCAGCATGGCCCTTTTGACCGATGGGAAGCGAGACTTCTTTGTAGCGCTGATTTGCCTTTCCAGGTTGCTTGGTTGGCCAAAAAGGGCGTATGCGTTTTTTCCTGAATATATTCAGGAAAAAACGCATACGCCCTTTTTGGCCAAGGGCATCATTGTCGAGGTTTTGCCGCTTTTCCTGTGCTTTAAAGGCGATTCGAATCTCCCTCCTGAAATCTGTTTCCTGCAATTCTGCCTTTCTTTCAAATCCTCTTCGTTGCCTTCCCTCAATATATTTGTGGACGAGAGTCATCATTTATAAGTCTGCAGGTTTGTGAATTGCAGTGCCCCTGAGCTCCATTTTTCAACTCGCTTTCTTGGGAGCTGGCCGCAAAAGCGCAGTATTGCTTCAGGCCCTATTCTCGTCCCAGGCGGCAGGCTGAGCCTGTGGTTAATTCTTCTTCCTGATGGGAAAATAGAGTGACCTGTGCCTGTCCCAAAACCTAGAGCTAGTCTCTCATTGCTTCCCCCTCTTCCCGTTCATCCTCCGGACAAATTGCAACCTGTACGGAACAGGAGGTTAAAGGTGCTGATTCTCCAAGGAGGGAGATTGCTAGTAAAGCGGCTGGAATGGCGAACCCGAGTACAAGGAGATGAGAAATGAGGTGCGATTTTGAAACCTTTCCCGATCACACGGTGTACCATCTTCTGGGTTTCTCATGCATGTTTTCGATGTAGGAAGATGCCCTTGAACCTGGAGATTTGGGACCCATGGGATGGGTACCACGCAGTATTACTTTAAAGGGTCTGCGTTTGCTCACCCAACCTCACCAAACCTCTCAGCCCCAAGAGTGTCCACCCTTATGTCTCAGTCAGCTGTGGGTCTAGATATGGTCAATCCAGGTGGCATCACAGCTCCTGAACGAATTTTGTAAGAATTTCTCTCTCTTTCACTGTCTTTGTTTCACGGGTTTTTAAAAGTAATTGATTTTTATAATGGGGTTTACCTGCTTTTCACTGCTGTGATTTTGCCGCTTTACACCCACTTGACTCACTTACAGAGAGATATCAATGCATAGGTTTCAAGATTTTACTAGTCAGATATATTCTTGGGCAGTGAATAGGGGGTGTTGAGTCCAATTCATTGAGCAAGGAGTAGGTCTTGTCTATTACATATTGGGTTTATGGAACGGTATCTGAGCTAATTTGAAACCCTTGTTTTATGCATCACCCCACCTCACCTTTCCCGTTAAGCAGCCATAGTGTGTTTTCTAAACGTGTGACTCTATTCTGTTTTGTAATTCAGTTCAAGGGTAGCGGTTTTTACATTCCCTCTATAAGTGATATCTTATGATAAGTGTCTTTTTCTGTGTGACTTATTTCACTTAGAATCGTCGTACCTAAATCCACTCATCATGCTGCTACTAGCCTTATGACGTTGATTTCATGGCTGATTGATTTTCCATTGTACATAAGGACCACAACTTCTTTATCCATTTTTCTCTTTCCTGGGATATTTAAGGTGTAACCAAGTGGAGGTTCTTGTCAACAGAGCAGCCCTAAACTTTGGGGTGCCTGTGTCTTGCTGATTTTTAGTTTTCCCAATTTATACGCCCATGAGTGGAAGTGCCCTATGCTCCCTAAGCTGAGTTTTTTAGATGTTTCAGGACACACCGTGCACTTCTCCAGAGTGGCTGTTGGCAATTTACATCCCGCCCATCAGCGTAGCCAGGCTCCCGTTTCTCCATGGCCTGTCCTGCATTTCTGGTTTTGACACTTTATTCAGCATGGCCCTTTTGACCGATGGGAAGCGAGACTTCTTTGTAGCGCTGATTTGCCTTTCCAGGTTGCTTGGTTGGCCAAAAAGGGCGTATGCGTTTTTTCCTGAATATATTCAGGAAAAAACGCATACGCCCTTTTTGGCCAAGGGCATCATTGTCGAGGTTTTGCCGCTTTTCCTGTGCTTTAAAGGCGATTCGAATCTCCCTCCTGAAATCTGTTTCCTGCAATTCTGCCTTTCTTTCAAATCCTCTTCGTTGCCTTCCCTCAATATATTTGTGGACGAGAGTCATCATTTATAAGTCTGCAGGTTTGTGAATTGCAGTGCCCCTGAGCTCCATTTTTCAACTCGCTTTCTTGGGAGCTGGCCGCAAAAGCGCAGTATTGCTTCAGGCCCTATTCTCGTCCCAGGCGGCAGGCTGAGCCTGTGGTTAATTCTTCTTCCTGATGGGAAAATAGAGTGACCTGTGCCTGTCCCAAAACCTAGAGCTAGTCTCTCATTGCTTCCCCCTCTTCCCGTTCATCCTCCGGACAAATTGCAACCTGTACGGAACAGGAGGTTAAAGGTGCTGATTCTCCAAGGAGGGAGATTGCTAGTAAAGCGGCTGGAATGGCGAACCCGAGTACAAGGAGATGAGAAATGAGGTGCGATTTTGAAACCTTTCCCGATCACACGGTGTACCATCTTCTGGGTTTCTCATGCATGTTTTCGATGTAGGAAGATGCCCTTGAACCTGGAGATTTGGGACCCATGGGATGGGTACCACGCAGTATTACTTTAAAGGGTCTGCGTTTGCTCACCCAACCTCACCAAACCTCTCAGCCCCAAGAGTGTCCACCCTTATGTCTCAGTCAGCTGTGGGTCTAGATATGGTCAATCCAGGTGGCATCACAGCTCCTGAACGAATTTTGTAAGAATTTCTCTCTCTTTCACTGTCTTTGTTTCACGGGTTTTTAAAAGTAATTGATTTTTATAATGGGGTTTACCTGCTTTTCACTGCTGTGATTTTGCCGCTTTACACCCACTTGACTCACTTACAGAGAGATATCAATGCATAGGTTTCAAGATTCTTACTAGGCAGATATATTCTTGGGCGGTGAATAGGGGGTGTTGAGTCCAATTCACTGAGCAAGGAGTAGGTCTTGTCTATTACCTATTGGGTTTATGGAACGGTATCTGAGCTAATTTGAAACCCTTGTTTTATGCATCACCCCACCTCACCTTTCCCGTTAAGCAGCCATAGTGTGTTTTCTAAACGTGTGACTCTATTCTGTTTTGTAATTCAGTTCAAGGGTAGCGGTTTTTACATTCCCTCTATAAGTGATATCTTATGATAAGTGTCTTTTTCTGTGTGACTTATTTCACTTAGAATCGTCGTACCTAAATCCACTCATCATGCTGCTACTAGCCTTATGACGTTGATTTCATGGCTCAGTGATTTTCCATTGTACATAAGGACCACAACTTCTTTATCCATTTTTCTCTTTCCTGGGATATTTAAGGTGTAACCAAGTGGAGGTTCTTGTCAACAGAGCAGCCCTAAACTTTGGGGTGCCTGTGTCTTGCTGATTTTTAGTTTTCCCAATTTATACGCCCATGAGTGGAAGTGCCCTATGCTCCCTAAGCTGAGTTTTTTAGATGTTTCAGGACACACCGTGCACTTCTCCAGAGTGGCTGTTGGCAATTTACATCCCGCCCATCAGCGTAGCCAGGCTCCCGTTTCTCCATGGCCTGTCCTGCATTTCTGGTTTTGACACTTTATTCAGCATGGCCCTTTTGACCGATGGGAAGCGAGACTTCTTTGTAGCGCTGATTTGCCTTTCCAGGTTGCTTGGTTGGCCAAAAAGGGCGTATGCGTTTTTTCCTGAATATATTCAGGAAAAAACGCATACGCCCTTTTTGGCCAAGGGCATCATTGTCGAGGTTTTGCCGCTTTTCCTGTGCTTTAAAGGCGATTCGAATCTCCCTCCTGAAATCTGTTTCCTGCAATTCTGCCTTTCTTTCAAATCCTCTTCGTTGCCTTCCGTCAATATATTTGTGGACGAGAGTCATCATTTATAAGTCTGCAGGTTTGTGAATTGCAGTGCCCCTGAGCTCCATTTTTCAACTCGCTTTCTTGGGAGCTGGCCGCAAAAGCGCAGTATTGCTTCAGGCCCTATTCTCGTCCCAGGCGGCAGGCTGAGCCTGTGGTTAATTCTTCTTCCTGATGGGAAAATAGAGTGACCTCTGCCTGTCCCAAAACCTAGAGCTAGTCTCTCATTGCTTCCCCCTCTTCCCGTTCATCCTCCGGACAAATTGCAACCTGTACGGAACAGGAGGTTAAAGGTGCTGATTCTCCAAGGAGGGAGATTGCTAGTAAAGCGGCTGGAATGGCGAACCCGAGTACAAGGAGATGAGAAATGAGGTGCGATTTTGAAACCTTTCCCGATCACACGGTGTACCATCTTCTGGGTTTCTCATGCATGTTTTCGATGTAGGAAGATGCCCTTGAACCTGGAGATTTGGGACCCATGGGATGGGTACCACGCAGTATTACTTTAAAGGGTCTGCGTTTGCTCACCCAACCTCACCAAACCTCTCAGCCCCAAGAGTGTCCACCCTTATGTCTCAATCAGCTGTGGGTCTAGATATGGTCAATCCAGGTGGCATCACAGCCCCTGAACGAATTTTGTAAGAATTTCTCTCTCTTTCACTGTCTTTGTTTCACGGGTTTTTAAAAGTAATTGATTTTTATAATGGGGTTTACCTGCTTTTCACTGCTGTGATTTTGCCGCTTTACACCCACTTGACTCACTTACAGAGAGATATCAATGCATAGGTTTCAAGATTTTACTAGTCAGATATATTCTTGGGCGGTGAATAGGGGGTGTTGAGTCCAATTCATTGAGCAAGGAGTAGGGCTTGTCTATTACATATTGGGTTTATGGAACGGTATCTGAGCTAATTTGAAACCCTTGTTTTATGCATCACCCCACCTCACCTTTCCCGTTAAGCAGCCATAGTGTGTTTTCTAAACGTGTGACTCTATTCTGTTTTGTAATTCAGTTCAAGGGTAGCGGTTTTTACATTCCCTCTATAAGTGATATCTTATGATAAGTGTCTTTTTCTGTGTGACTTATTTCACTTAGAATCGTCGTACCTAAATCCACTCATCATGCTGCTACTAGCCTTATGACGTTGATTTCATGGCTCAGTGATTTTCCATTGTACATAAGGACCACAACTTCTTTATCCATTTTTCTCTTTCCTGGGATATTTAAGGTGTAACCAAGTGGAGGTTCTTGTCAACAGAGCAGCCCTAAACTTTGGGGTGCCTGTGTCTTGCTGATTTTTAGTTTTCCCAATTTATACGCCCATGAGTGGAAGTGCCCTATGCTCCCTAAGCTGAGTTTTTTAGATGTTTCAGGACACACCGTGCACTTCTCCAGAGTGGCTGTTGGCAATTTACATCCCGCCCATCAGCGTAGCCAGGCTCCCGTTTCTCCATGGCCTGTCCTGCATTTCTGGTTTTGACACTTTATTCAGCATGGCCCTTTTGACCGATGGGAAGCGAGACTTCTTTGTAGCGCTGATTTGCCTTTCCAGGTTGCTTGGTTGGCCAAAAAGGGCGTATGCGTTTTTTCCTGAATATATTCAGGAAAAAACGCATACGCCCTTTTTGGCCAAGGGCATCATTGTCGAGGTTTTGCCGCTTTTCCTGTGCTTTAAAGGCGATTCGAATCTCCCTCCTGAAATCTGTTTCCTGCAATTCTGCCTTTCTTTCAAATCCTCTTCGTTGCCTTCCCTCAATATATTTGTGGACGAGAGTCATCATTTATAAGTCTGCAGGTTTGTGAATTGCAGTGCCCCTGAGCTCCATTTTTCAACTCGCTTTCTTGGGAGCTGGCCGCAGAAGCGCAGTATTGCTTCAGGCCCTATTCTCGTCCCAGGCGGCAGGCTGAGCCTGTGGTTAATTCTTCTTCCTGATGGGAAAATAGAGTGACCTGTGCCTGTCCCAAAACCTAGAGCTAGTCTCTCATTGCTTCCCCCTCTTCCCGTTCATCCTCCGGACAAATTGCAACCTGTACGGAACAGGAGGTTAAAGGTGCTGATTCTCCAAGGAGGGAGATTGCTAGTAAAGCGGCTGGAATGGCGAACCCGAGTACAAGGAGATGAGAAATGAGGTGCGATTTTGAAACCTTTCCCGATCACACGGTGTACCATCTTCTGGGTTTCTCATGCATGTTTTCGATGTAGGAAGATGCCCTTGAACCTGGAGATTTGGGACCCATGGGATGGGTACCACGCAGTATTACTTTAAAGGGTCTGCGTTTGCTCACCCAACCTCACCAAACCTCTCAGCCCCAAGAGTGTCCACCCTTATGTCTCAATCAGCTGTGGGTCTAGATATGGTCAATCCAGGTGGCATCACAGCCCCTGAACGAATTTTGTAAGAATTTCTCTCTCTTTCACTGTCTTTGTTTCACGGGTTTTTAAAAGTAATTGATTTTTATAATGGGGTTTACCTGCTTTTCACTGCTGTGATTTTGCCGCTTTACACCCACTTGACTCACTTACAGAGAGATATCAATGCATAGGTTTCAAGATTTTACTAGTCAGATATATTCTTGGGCGGTGAATAGGGGGTGTTGAGTCCAATTCATTGAGCAAGGAGTAGGGCTTGTCTATTACCTATTGGGTTTATGGAACGGTATCTGAGCTAATTTGAAACCCTTGTTTTATGCATCACCCCACCTCACCTTTCCCGTTAAGCAGCCATAGTGTGTTTTCTAAACGTGTGACTCTATTCTGTTTTGTATTTCAGTTCAAGGGTAGCGGTTTTTACATTCCCTCTATAAGTGATATCTTATGATAAGTGTCTTTTTCTGTGTGACTTATTTCACTTAGAATCGTCGTACCTAAATCCACTCATCATGCTGCTACTAGCCTTATGACGTTGATTTCATGGCTGATTGATTTTCCATTGTACATAAGGACCACAACTTCTTTATCCATTTTTCTCTTTCCTGGGATATTTAAGGTGTAACCAAGTGGAGGTTCTTGTCAACAGAGCAGCCCTAAACTTTGGGGTGCCTGTGTCTTGCTGATTTTTAGTTTTCCCAATTTATACGCCCATGAGTGGAAGTGCCCTATGCTCCCTAAGCTGAGTTTTTTAGATGTTTCAGGACACACCGTGCACTTCTCCAGAGTGGCTGTTGGCAATTTACATCCCGCCCATCAGCGTAGCCAGGCTCCCGTTTCTCCATGGCCTGTCCTGCATTTCTGGTTTTGACACTTTATTCAGCATGGCCCTTTTGACCGATGGGAAGCGAGACTTCTTTGTAGCGCTGATTTGCCTTTCCAGGTTGCTTGGTTGGCCAAAAAGGGCGTATGCGTTTTTTCCTGAATATATTCAGGAAAAAACGCATACGCCCTTTTTGGCCAAGGGCATCATTGTCGAGGTTTTGCCGCTTTTCCTGTGCTTTAAAGGCGATTCGAATCTCCCTCCTGAAATCTGTTTCCTGCAATTCTGCCTTTCTTTCAAATCCTCTTCGTTGCCTTCCCTCAATATATTTGTGGACGAGAGTCATCATTTATAAGTCTGCAGGTTTGTGAATTGCAGTGCCCCTGAGCTCCATTTTTCAACTCGCTTTCTTGGGAGCTGGCCGCAAAAGCGCAGTATTGCTTCAGGCCCTATTCTCGTCCCAGGCGGCAGGCTGAGCCTGTGGTTAATTCTTCTTCCTGATGGGAAAATAGAGTGACCTGTGCCTGTCCCAAAACCTAGAGCTAGTCTCTCATTGCTTCCCCCTCTTCCCGTTCATCCTCCGGACAAATTGCAACCTGTACGGAACAGGAGGTTAAAGGTGCTGATTCTCCAAGGAGGGAGATTGCTAGTAAAGCGGCTGGAATGGCGAACCCGAGTACAAGGAGATGAGAAATGAGGTGCGATTTTGAAACCTTTCCCGATCACACGGTGTACCATCTTCTGGGTTTCTCATGCATGTTTTCGATGTAGGAAGATGCCCTTGAACCTGGAGATTTGGGACCCATGGGATGGGTACCACGCAGTATTACTTTAAAGGGTCTGCGTTTGCTCACCCAACCTCACCAAACCTCTCAGCCCCAAGAGTGTCCACCCTTATGTCTCAGTCAGCTGTGGGTCTAGATATGGTCAATCCAGGTGGCATCACAGCTCCTGAACGAATTTTGTAAGAATTTCTCTCTCTTTCACTGTCTTTGTTTCACGGGTTTTTAAAAGTAATTGATTTTTATAATGGGGTTTACCTGCTTTTCACTGCTGTGATTTTGCCGCTTTACACCCACTTGACTCACTTACAGAGAGATATCAATGCATAGGTTTCAAGATTCTTACTAGGCAGATATATTCTTGGGCGGTGAATAGGGGGTGTTGAGTCCAATTCACTGAGCAAGGAGTAGGTCTTGTCTATTACCTATTGGGTTTATGGAACGGTATCTGAGCTAATTTGAAACCCTTGTTTTATGCATCACCCCACCTCACCTTTCCCGTTAAGCAGCCATAGTGTGTTTTCTAAACGTGTGACTCTATTCTGTTTTGTAATTCAGTTCAAGGGTAGCGGTTTTTACATTCCCTCTATAAGTGATATCTTATGATAAGTGTCTTTTTCTGTGTGACTTATTTCACTTAGAATCGTCGTACCTAAATCCACTCATCATGCTGCTACTAGCCTTATGACGTTGATTTCATGGCTCAGTGATTTTCCATTGTACATAAGGACCACAACTTCTTTATCCATTTTTCTCTTTCCTGGGATATTTAAGGTGTAACCAAGTGGAGGTTCTTGTCAACAGAGCAGCACTAAACTTTGGGGTGCCTCTGTCTTGCTGATTTTTAGTTTTCCCAATTTATACGCCCATGAGTGGAAGTGCCCTATGCTCCCTAAGCTGAGTTTTTTAGATGTTTCAGGACACACCGTGCACTTCTCCAGAGTGGCTGTTGGCAATTTACATCCCGCCCATCAGCGTAGCCAGGCTCCCGTTTCTCCATGGCCTGTCCTGCATTTCTGGTTTTGACACTTTATTCAGCATGGCCCTTTTGACCGATGGGAAGCGAGACTTCTTTGTAGCGCTGATTTGCCTTTCCAGGTTGCTTGGTTGGCCAAAAAGGGCGTATGCGTTTTTTCCTGAATATATTCAGGAAAAAACGCATACGCCCTTTTTGGCCAAGGGCATCATTGTCGAGGTTTTGCCGCTTTTCCTGTGCTTTAAAGGCGATTCGAATCTCCCTCCTGAAATCTGTTTCCTGCAATTCTGCCTTTCTTTCAAATCCTCTTCGTTGCCTTCCCTCAATATATTTGTGGACGAGAGTCATCATTTATAAGTCTGCAGGTTTGTGAATTGCAGTGCCCCTGAGCTCCATTTTTCAACTCGCTTTCTTGGGAGCTGGCCGCAAAAGCGCAGTATTGCTTCAGGCCCTATTCTCGTCCCAGGCGGCAGGCTGAGCCTGTGGTTAATTCTTCTTCCTGATGGGAAAATAGAGTGACCTGTGCCTGTCCCAAAACCTAGAGCTAGTCTCTCATTGCTTCCCCCTCTTCCCGTTCATCCTCCGGACAAATTGCAACCTGTACGGAACAGGAGGTTAAAGGTGCTGATTCTCCAAGGAGGGAGATTGCTAGTAAAGCGGCTGGAATGGCGAACCCGAGTACAAGGAGATGAGAAATGAGGTGCGATTTTGAAACCTTTCCCGATCACACGGTGTACCATCTTCTGGGTTTCTCATGCATGTTTTCGATGTAGGAAGATGCCCTTGAACCTGGAGATTTGGGACCCATGGGATGGGTACCACGCAGTATTACTTTAAAGGGTCTGCGTTTGCTCACCCAACCTCACCAAACCTCTCAGCCCCAAGAGTGTCCACCCTTATGTCTCAGTCAGCTGTGGGTCTAGATATGGTCAATCCAGGTGGCATCACAGCTCCTGAACGAATTTTGTAAGAATTTCTCTCTCTTTCACTGTCTTTGTTTCACGGGTTTTTAAAAGTAATTGATTTTTATAATGGGGTTTACCTGCTTTTCACTGCTGTGATTTTGCCGCTTTACACCCACTTGACTCACTTACAGAGAGATATCAATGCATAGGTTTCAAGATTCTTACTAGGCAGATATATTCTTGGGCGGTGAATAGGGGGTGTTGAGTCCAATTCACTGAGCAAGGAGTAGGTCTTGTCTATTACCTATTGGGTTTATGGAACGGTATCTGAGCTAATTTGAAACCCTTGTTTTATGCATCACCCCACCTCACCTTTCCCGTTAAGCAGCCATAGTGTGTTTTCTAAACGTGTGACTCTATTCTGTTTTGTAATTCAGTTCAAGGGTAGCGGTTTTTACATTCCCTCTATAAGTGATATCTTATGATAAGTGTCTTTTTCTGTGTGACTTATTTCACTTAGAATCGTCGTACCTAAATCCACTCATCATGCTGCTACTAGCCTTATGACGTTGATTTCATGGCTCAGTGATTTTCCATTGTACATAAGGACCACAACTTCTTTATCCATTTTTCTCTTTCCTGGGATATTTAAGGTGTAACCAAGTGGAGGTTCTTGTCAACAGAGCAGCACTAAACTTTGGGGTGCCTCTGTCTTGCTGATTTTTAGTTTTCCCAATTTATACGCCCATGAGTGGAAGTGCCCTATGCTCCCTAAGCTGAGTTTTTTAGATGTTTCAGGACACACCGTGCACTTCTCCAGAGTGGCTGTTGGCAATTTACATCCCGCCCATCAGCGTAGCCAGGCTCCCGTTTCTCCATGGCCTGTCCTGCATTTCTGGTTTTGACACTTTATTCAGCATGGCCCTTTTGACCGATGGGAAGCGAGACTTCTTTGTAGCGCTGATTTGCCTTTCCAGGTTGCTTGGTTGGCCAAAAAGGGCGTATGCGTTTTTTCCTGAATATATTCAGGAAAAAACGCATACGCCCTTTTTGGCCAAGGGCATCATTGTCGAGGTTTTGCCGCTTTTCCTGTGCTTTAAAGGCGATTCGAATCTCCCTCCTGAAATCTGTTTCCTGCAATTCTGCCTTTCTTTCAAATCCTCTTCGTTGCCTTCCCTCAATATATTTGTGGACGAGAGTCATCATTTATAAGTCTGCAGGTTTGTGAATTGCAGTGCCCCTGAGCTCCATTTTTCAACTCGCTTTCTTGGGAGCTGGCCGCAAAAGCGCAGTATTGCTTCAGGCCCTATTCTCGTCCCAGGCGGCAGGCTGAGCCTGTGGTTAATTCTTCTTCCTGATGGGAAAATAGAGTGACCTCTGCCTGTCCCAAAACCTAGAGCTAGTCTCTCATTGCTTCCCCCTCTTCCCGTTCATCCTCCGGACAAATTGCAACCTGTACGGAACAGGAGGTTAAAGGTGCTGATTCTCCAAGGAGGGAGATTGCTAGTAAAGCGGCTGGAATGGCGAACCCGAGTACAAGGAGATGAGAAATGAGGTGCGATTTTGAAACCTTTCCCGATCACACGGTGTACCATCTTCTGGGTTTCTCATGCATGTTTTCGATGTAGGAAGATGCCCTTGAACCTGGAGATTTGGGACCCATGGGATGGGTACCACGCAGTATTACTTTAAAGGGTCTGCGTTTGCTCACCCAACCTCACCAAACCTCTCAGCCCCAAGAGTGTCCACCCTTATGTCTCAATCAGCTGTGGGTCTAGATATGGTCAATCCAGGTGGCATCACAGCCCCTGAACGAATTTTGTAAGAATTTCTCTCTCTTTCACTGTCTTTGTTTCACGGGTTTTTAAAAGTAATTGATTTTTATAATGGGGTTTACCTGCTTTTCACTGCTGTGATTTTGCCGCTTTACACCCACTTGACTCACTTACAGAGAGATATCAATACATAGGTTTCAAGATTTTACTAGTCAGATATATTCTTGGGCGGTGAATAGGGGGTGTTGAGTCCAATTCATTGAGCAAGGAGTAGGGCTTGTCTATTACCTATTGGGTTTATGGAACGGTATCTGAGCTAATTTGAAACCCTTGTTTTATGCATCACCCCACCTCACCTTTCCCGTTAAGCAGCCATAGTGTGTGTTCTAAACGTGTGACTCTATTCTGTTTTGTATTTCAGTTCAAGGGTAGCGGTTTTTACATTCCCTCTATAAGTGATATCTTATGATAAGTGTCTTTTTCTGTGTGACTTATTTCACTTAGAATCGTCGTACCTAAATCCACTCATCATGCTGCTACTAGCCTTATGACGTTGATTTCATGGCTCAGTGATTTTCCATTGTACATAAGGACCACAACTTCTTTATCCATTTTTCTCTTTCCTGGGATATTTAAGGTGTAACCAAGTGGAGGTTCTTGTCAACAGAGCAGCCCTAAACTTTGGGGTGCCTGTGTCTTGCTGATTTTTAGTTTTCCCAATTTATACGCCCATGAGTGGAAGTGCCCTATGCTCCCTAAGCTGAGTTTTTTAGATGTTTCAGGACACACCGTGCACTTCTCCAGAGTGGCTGTTGGCAATTTACATCCCGCCATTCAGCGTAGCCAGGCTCCCGTTTCTCCATGGCCTGTCCTGCATTTCTGGTTTTGACACTTTATTCAGCATGGCCCTTTTGACCGATGGGAAGCGAGACTTCTTTGTAGCGCTGATTTGCCTTTCCAGGTTGCTTGGTTGGCCAAAAAGGGCGTATGCGTTTTTTCCTGAATATATTCAGGAAAAAACGCATACGCCCTTTTTGGCCAAGGGCATCATTGTCGAGGTTTTGCCGCTTTTCCTGTGCTTTAAAGGCGATTCGAATCTCCCTCCTGAAATCTGTTTCCTGCAATTCTGCCTTTCTTTCAAATCCTCTTCGTTGCCTTCCCTCAATATATTTGTGGACGAGAGTCATCATTTATAAGTCTGCAGGTTTGTGAATTGCAGTGCCCCTGAGCTCCATTTTTCAACTCGCTTTCTTGGGAGCTGGCCGCAAAAGCGCAGTATTGCTTCAGGCCCTATTCTCGTCCCAGGCGGCAGGCTGAGCCTGTGGTTAATTCTTCTTCCTGATGGGAAAATAGAGTGACCTGTGCCTGTCCCAAAACCTAGAGCTAGTCTCTCATTGCTTCCCCCTCTTCCCGTTCATCCTCCGGACAAATTGCAACCTGTACGGAACAGGAGGTTAAAGGTGCTGATTCTCCAAGGAGGGAGATTGCTAGTAAAGCGGCTGGAATGGCGAACCCGAGTACAAGGAGATGAGAAATGAGGTGCGATTTTGAAACCTTTCCCGATCACACGGTGTACCATCTTCTGGGTTTCTCATGCATGTTTTCGATGTAGGAAGATGCCCTTGAACCTGGAGATTTGGGACCCATGGGATGGGTACCACGCAGTATTACTTTAAAGGGTCTGCGTTTGCTCACCCAACCTCACCAAACCTCTCAGCCCCAAGAGTGTCCACCCTTATGTCTCAATCAGCTGTGGGTCTAGATATGGTCAATCCAGGTGGCATCACAGCCCCTGAACGAATTTTGTAAGAATTTCTCTCTCTTTCACTGTCTTTGTTTCACGGGTTTTTAAAAGTAATTGATTTTTATAATGGGGTTTACCTGCTTTTCACTGCTGTGATTTTGCCGCTTTACACCCACTTGACTCACTTACAGAGAGATATCAATGCATAGGTTTCAAGATTTTACTAGTCAGATATATTCTTGGGCGGTGAATAGGGGGTGTTGAGTCCAATTCATTGAGCAAGGAGTAGGGCTTGTCTATTACATATTGGGTTTATGGAACGGTATCTGAGCTAATTTGAAACCCTTGTTTTATGCATCACCCCACCTCACCTTTCCCGTTAAGCAGCCATAGTGTGTTTTCTAAACGTGTGACTCTATTCTGTTTTGTAATTCAGTTCAAGGGTAGCGGTTTTTACATTCCCTCTATAAGTGATATCTTATGATAAGTGTCTTTTTCTGTGTGACTTATTTCACTTAGAATCGTCGTACCTAAATCCACTCATCATGCTGCTACTAGCCTTATGACGTTGATTTCATGGCTCAGTGATTTTCCATTGTACATAAGGACCACAACTTCTTTATCCATTTTTCTCTTTCCTGGGATATTTAAGGTGTAACCAAGTGGAGGTTCTTGTCAACAGAGCAGCCCTAAACTTTGGGGTGCCTGTGTCTTGCTGATTTTTAGTTTTCCCAATTTATACGCCCATGAGTGGAAGTGCCCTATGCTCCCTAAGCTGAGTTTTTTAGATGTTTCAGGACACACCGTGCACTTCTCCAGAGTGGCTGTTGGCAATTTACATCCCGCCATTCAGCGTAGCCAGGCTCCCGTTTCTCCATGGCCTGTCCTGCATTTCTGGTTTTGACACTTTATTCAGCATGGCCCTTTTGACCGATGGGAAGCGAGACTTCTTTGTAGCGCTGATTTGCCTTTCCAGGTTGCTTGGTTGGCCAAAAAGGGCGTATGCGTTTTTTCCTGAATATATTCAGGAAAAAACGCATACGCCCTTTTTGGCCAAGGGCATCATTGTCGAGGTTTTGCCGCTTTTCCTGTGCTTTAAAGGCGATTCGAATCTCCCTCCTGAAATCTGTTTCCTGCAATTCTGCCTTTCTTTCAAATCCTCTTCGTTGCCTTCCCTCAATATATTTGTGGACGAGAGTCATCATTTATAAGTCTGCAGGTTTGTGAATTGCAGTGCCCCTGAGCTCCATTTTTCAACTCGCTTTCTTGGGAGCTGGCCGCAAAAGCGCAGTATTGCTTCAGGCCCTATTCTCGTCCCAGGCGGCAGGCTGAGCCTGTGGTTAATTCTTCTTCCTGATGGGAAAATAGAGTGACCTGTGCCTGTCCCAAAACCTAGAGCTAGTCTCTCATTGCTTCCCCCTCTTCCCGTTCATCCTCCGGACAAATTGCAACCTGTACGGAACAGGAGGTTAAAGGTGCTGATTCTCCAAGGAGGGAGATTGCTAGTAAAGCGGCTGGAATGGCGAACCCGAGTACAAGGAGATGAGAAATGAGGTGCGATTTTGAAACCTTTCCCGATCACACGGTGTACCATCTTCTGGGTTTCTCATGCATGTTTTCGATGTAGGAAGATGCCCTTGAACCTGGAGATTTGGGACCCATGGGATGGGTACCACGCAGTATTACTTTAAAGGGTCTGCGTTTGCTCACCCAACCTCACCAAACCTCTCAGCCCCAAGAGTGTCCACCCTTATGTCTCAATCAGCTGTGGGTCTAGATATGGTCAATCCAGGTGGCATCACAGCCCCTGAACGAATTTTGTAAGAATTTCTCTCTCTTTCACTGTCTTTGTTTCACGGGTTTTTAAAAGTAATTGATTTTTATAATGGGGTTTACCTGCTTTTCACTGCTGTGATTTTGCCGCTTTACACCCACTTGACTCACTTACAGAGAGATATCAATGCATAGGTTTCAAGATTTTACTAGTCAGATATATTCTTGGGCGGTGAATAGGGGGTGTTGAGTCCAATTCATTGAGCAAGGAGTAGGGCTTGTCTATTACATATTGGGTTTATGGAACGGTATCTGAGCTAATTTGAAACCCTTGTTTTATGCATCACCCCACCTCACCTTTCCCGTTAAGCAGCCATAGTGTGTTTTCTAAACGTGTGACTCTATTCTGTTTTGTAATTCAGTTCAAGGGTAGCGGTTTTTACATTCCCTCTATAAGTGATATCTTATGATAAGTGTCTTTTTCTGTGTGACTTATTTCACTTAGAATCGTCGTACCTAAATCCACTCATCATGCTGCTACTAGCCTTATGACGTTGATTTCATGGCTCAGTGATTTTCCATTGTACATAAGGACCACAACTTCTTTATCCATTTTTCTCTTTCCTGGGATATTTAAGGTGTAACCAAGTGGAGGTTCTTGTCAACAGAGCAGCCCTAAACTTTGGGGTGCCTGTGTCTTGCTGATTTTTAGTTTTCCCAATTTATACGCCCATGAGTGGAAGTGCCCTATGCTCCCTAAGCTGAGTTTTTTAGATGTTTCAGGACACACCGTGCACTTCTCCAGAGTGGCTGTTGGCAATTTACATCCCGCCCATCAGCGTAGCCAGGCTCCCGTTTCTCCATGGCCTGTCCTGCATTTCTGGTTTTGACACTTTATTCAGCATGGCCCTTTTGACCGATGGGAAGCGAGACTTCTTTGTAGCGCTGATTTGCCTTTCCAGGTTGCTTGGTTGGCCAAAAAGGGCGTATGCGTTTTTTCCTGAATATATTCAGGAAAAAACGCATACGCCCTTTTTGGCCAAGGGCATCATTGTCGAGGTTTTGCCGCTTTTCCTGTGCTTTAAAGGCGATTCGAATCTCCCTCCTGAAATCTGTTTCCTGCAATTCTGCCTTTCTTTCAAATCCTCTTCGTTGCCTTCCGTCAATATATTTGTGGACGAGAGTCATCATTTATAAGTCTGCAGGTTTGTGAATTGCAGTGCCCCTGAGCTCCATTTTTCAACTCGCTTTCTTGGGAGCTGGCCGCAGAAGCGCAGTATTGCTTCAGGCCCTATTCTCGTCCCAGGCGGCAGGCTGAGCCTGTGGTTAATTCTTCTTCCTGATGGGAAAATAGAGTGACCTGTGCCTGTCCCAAAACCTAGAGCTAGTCTCTCATTGCTTCCCCCTCTTCCCGTTCATCCTCCGGACAAATTGCAACCTGTACGGAACAGGAGGTTAAAGGTGCTGATTCTCCAAGGAGGGAGATTGCTAGTAAAGCGGCTGGAATGGCGAACCCGAGTACAAGGAGATGAGAAATGAGGTGCAATTTTGAAACCTTTCCCGATCACACGGTGTACCATCTTCTGGGTTTCTCATGCATGTTTTCGATGTAGGAAGATGCCCTTGAACCTGGAGATTTGGGACCCATGGGATGGGTACCACGCAGTATTACTTTAAAGGGTCTGCGTTTGCTCACCCAACCTCACCAAACCTCTCAGCCCCAAGAGTGTCCACCCTTATGTCTCAATCAGCTGTGGGTCTAGATATGGTCAATCCAGGTGGCATCACAGCCCCTGAACGAATTTTGTAAGAATTTCTCTCTCTTTCACTGTCTTTGTTTCACGGGTTTTTAAAAGTAATTGATTTTTATAATGGGGTTTACCTGCTTTTCACTGCTGTGATTTTGCCGCTTTACACCCACTTGACTCACTTACAGAGAGATATCAATGCATAGGTTTCAAGATTTTACTAGTCAGATATATTCTTGGGCGGTGAATAGGGGGTGTTGAGTCCAATTCATTGAGCAAGGAGTAGGGCTTGTCTATTACCTATTGGGTTTATGGAACGGTATCTGAGCTAATTTGAAACCCTTGTTTTATGCATCACCCCACCTCACCTTTCCCGTTAAGCAGCCATAGTGTGTTTTCTAAACGTGTGACTCTATTCTGTTTTGTATTTCAGTTCAAGGGTAGCGGTTTTTACATTCCCTCTATAAGTGATATCTTATGATAAGTGTCTTTTTCTGTGTGACTTATTTCACTTAGAATCGTCGTACCTAAATCCACTCATCATGCTGCTACTAGCCTTATGACGTTGATTTCATGGCTGATTGATTTTCCATTGTACATAAGGACCACAACTTCTTTATCCATTTTTCTCTTTCCTGGGATATTTAAGGTGTAACCAAGTGGAGGTTCTTGTCAACAGAGCAGCCCTAAACTTTGGGGTGCCTGTGTCTTGCTGATTTTTAGTTTTCCCAATTTATACGCCCATGAGTGGAAGTGCCCTATGCTCCCTAAGCTGAGTTTTTTAGATGTTTCAGGACACACCGTGCACTTCTCCAGAGTGGCTGTTGGCAATTTACATCCCGCCCATCAGCGTAGCCAGGCTCCCGTTTCTCCATGGCCTGTCCTGCATTTCTGGTTTTGACACTTTATTCAGCATGGCCCTTTTGACCGATGGGAAGCGAGACTTCTTTGTAGCGCTGATTTGCCTTTCCAGGTTGCTTGGTTGGCCAAAAAGGGCGTATGCGTTTTTTCCTGAATATATTCAGGAAAAAACGCATACGCCCTTTTTGGCCAAGGGCATCATTGTCGAGGTTTTGCCGCTTTTCCTGTGCTTTAAAGGCGATTCGAATCTCCCTCCTGAAATCTGTTTCCTGCAATTCTGCCTTTCTTTCAAATCCTCTTCGTTGCCTTCCCTCAATATATTTGTGGACGAGAGTCATCATTTATAAGTCTGCAGGTTTGTGAATTGCAGTGCCCCTGAGCTCCATTTTTCAACTCGCTTTCTTGGGAGCTGGCCGCAAAAGCGCAGTATTGCTTCAGGCCCTATTCTCGTCCCAGGCGGCAGGCTGAGCCTGTGGTTAATTCTTCTTCCTGATGGGAAAATAGAGTGACCTGTGCCTGTCCCAAAACCTAGAGCTAGTCTCTCATTGCTTCCCCCTCTTCCCGTTCATCCTCCGGACAAATTGCAACCTGTACGGAACAGGAGGTTAAAGGTGCTGATTCTCCAAGGAGGGAGATTGCTAGTAAAGCGGCTGGAATGGCGAACCCGAGTACAAGGAGATGAGAAATGAGGTGCGATTTTGAAACCTTTCCCGATCACACGGTGTACCATCTTCTGGGTTTCTCATGCATGTTTTCGATGTAGGAAGATGCCCTTGAACCTGGAGATTTGGGACCCATGGGATGGGTACCACGCAGTATTACTTTAAAGGGTCTGCGTTTGCTCACCCAACCTCACCAAACCTCTCAGCCCCAAGAGTGTCCACCCTTATGTCTCAGTCAGCTGTGGGTCTAGATATGGTCAATCCAGGTGGCATCACAGCTCCTGAACGAATTTTGTAAGAATTTCTCTCTCTTTCACTGTCTTTGTTTCACGGGTTTTTAAAAGTAATTGATTTTTATAATGGGGTTTACCTGCTTTTCACTGCTGTGATTTTGCCGCTTTACACCCACTTGACTCACTTACAGAGAGATATCAATGCATAGGTTTCAAGATTCTTACTAGGCAGATATATTCTTGGGCGGTGAATAGGGGGTGTTGAGTCCAATTCACTGAGCAAGGAGTAGGTCTTGTCTATTACCTATTGGGTTTATGGAACGGTATCTGAGCTAATTTGAAACCCTTGTTTTATGCATCACCCCACCTCACCTTTCCCGTTAAGCAGCCATAGTGTGTTTTCTAAACGTGTGACTCTATTCTGTTTTGTAATTCAGTTCAAGGGTAGCGGTTTTTACATTCCCTCTATAAGTGATATCTTATGATAAGTGTCTTTTTCTGTGTGACTTATTTCACTTAGAATCGTCGTACCTAAATCCACTCATCATGCTGCTACTAGCCTTATGACGTTGATTTCATGGCTCAGTGATTTTCCATTGTACATAAGGACCACAACTTCTTTATCCATTTTTCTCTTTCCTGGGATATTTAAGGTGTAACCAAGTGGAGGTTCTTGTCAACAGAGCAGCACTAAACTTTGGGGTGCCTCTGTCTTGCTGATTTTTAGTTTTCCCAATTTATACGCCCATGAGTGGAAGTGCCCTATGCTCCCTAAGCTGAGTTTTTTAGATGTTTCAGGACACACCGTGCACTTCTCCAGAGTGGCTGTTGGCAATTTACATCCCGCCCATCAGCGTAGCCAGGCTCCCGTTTCTCCATGGCCTGTCCTGCATTTCTGGTTTTGACACTTTATTCAGCATGGCCCTTTTGACCGATGGGAAGCGAGACTTCTTTGTAGCGCTGATTTGCCTTTCCAGGTTGCTTGGTTGGCCAAAAAGGGCGTATGCGTTTTTTCCTGAATATATTCAGGAAAAAACGCATACGCCCTTTTTGGCCAAGGGCATCATTGTCGAGGTTTTGCCGCTTTTCCTGTGCTTTAAAGGCGATTCGAATCTCCCTCCTGAAATCTGTTTCCTGCAATTCTGCCTTTCTTTCAAATCCTCTTCGTTGCCTTCCCTCAATATATTTGTGGACGAGAGTCATCATTTATAAGTCTGCAGGTTTGTGAATTGCAGTGCCCCTGAGCTCCATTTTTCAACTCGCTTTCTTGGGAGCTGGCCGCAAAAGCGCAGTATTGCTTCAGGCCCTATTCTCGTCCCAGGCGGCAGGCTGAGCCTGTGGTTAATTCTTCTTCCTGATGGGAAAATAGAGTGACCTGTGCCTGTCCCAAAACCTAGAGCTAGTCTCTCATTGCTTCCCCCTCTTCCCGTTCATCCTCCGGACAAATTGCAACCTGTACGGAACAGGAGGTTAAAGGTGCTGATTCTCCAAGGAGGGAGATTGCTAGTAAAGCGGCTGGAATGGCGAACCCGAGTACAAGGAGATGAGAAATGAGGTGCGATTTTGAAACCTTTCCCGATCACACGGTGTACCATCTTCTGGGTTTCTCATGCATGTTTTCGATGTAGGAAGATGCCCTTGAACCTGGAGATTTGGGACCCATGGGATGGGTACCACGCAGTATTACTTTAAAGGGTCTGCGTTTGCTCACCCAACCTCACCAAACCTCTCAGCCCCAAGAGTGTCCACCCTTATGTCTCAGTCAGCTGTGGGTCTAGATATGGTCAATCCAGGTGGCATCACAGCTCCTGAACGAATTTTGTAAGAATTTCTCTCTCTTTCACTGTCTTTGTTTCACGGGTTTTTAAAAGTAATTGATTTTTATAATGGGGTTTACCTGCTTTTCACTGCTGTGATTTTGCCGCTTTACACCCACTTGACTCACTTACAGAGAGATATCAATGCATAGGTTTCAAGATTCTTACTAGGCAGATATATTCTTGGGCGGTGAATAGGGGGTGTTGAGTCCAATTCACTGAGCAAGGAGTAGGTCTTGTCTATTACCTATTGGGTTTATGGAACGGTATCTGAGCTAATTTGAAACCCTTGTTTTATGCATCACCCCACCTCACCTTTCCCGTTAAGCAGCCATAGTGTGTTTTCTAAACGTGTGACTCTATTCTGTTTTGTAATTCAGTTCAAGGGTAGCGGTTTTTACATTCCCTCTATAAGTGATATCTTATGATAAGTGTCTTTTTCTGTGTGACTTATTTCACTTAGAATCGTCGTACCTAAATCCACTCATCATGCTGCTACTAGCCTTATGACGTTGATTTCATGGCTCAGTGATTTTCCATTGTACATAAGGACCACAACTTCTTTATCCATTTTTCTCTTTCCTGGGATATTTAAGGTGTAACCAAGTGGAGGTTCTTGTCAACAGAGCAGCACTAAACTTTGGGGTGCCTCTGTCTTGCTGATTTTTAGTTTTCCCAATTTATACGCCCATGAGTGGAAGTGCCCTATGCTCCCTAACCTGAGTTTTTTAGATGTTTCAGGACACACCGTGCACTTCTCCAGAGTGGCTGTTGGCAATTTACATCCCGCCCATCAGCGTAGCCAGGCTCCCGTTTCTCCATGGCCTGTCCTGCATTTCTGGTTTTGACACTTTATTCAGCATGGCCCTTTTGACCGATGGGAAGCGAGACTTCTTTGTAGCGCTGATTTGCCTTTCCAGGTTGCTTGGTTGGCCAAAAAGGGCGTATGCGTTTTTTCCTGAATATATTCAGGAAAAAACGCATACGCCCTTTTTGGCCAAGGGCATCATTGTCGAGGTTTTGCCGCTTTTCCTGTGCTTTAAAGGCGATTCGAATCTCCCTCCTGAAATCTGTTTCCTGCAATTCTGCCTTTCTTTCAAATCCTCTTCGTTGCCTTCCCTCAATATATTTGTGGACGAGAGTCATCATTTATAAGTCTGCAGGTTTGTGAATTGCAGTGGCCCTGAGCTCCATTTTTCAACTCGCTTTCTTGGGAGCTGGCCGCAAAAGCGCAGTATTGCTTCAGGCCCTATTCTCGTCCCAGGCGGCAGGCTGAGCCTGTGGTTAATTCTTCTTCCTGATGGGAAAATAGAGTGACCTCTGCCTGTCCCAAAACCTAGAGCTAGTCTCTCATTGCTTCCCCCTCTTCCCGTTCATCCTCCGGACAAATTGCAACCTGTACGGAACAGGAGGTTAAAGGTGCTGATTCTCCAAGGAGGGAGATTGCTAGTAAAGCGGCTGGAATGGCGAACCCGAGTACAAGGAGATGAGAAATGAGGTGCGATTTTGAAACCTTTCCCGATCACACGGTGTACCATCTTCTGGGTTTCTCATGCATGTTTTCGATGTAGGAAGATGCCCTTGAACCTGGAGATTTGGGACCCATGGGATGGGTACCACGCAGTATTACTTTAAAGGGTCTGCGTTTGCTCACCCAACCTCACCAAACCTCTCAGCCCCAAGAGTGTCCACCCTTATGTCTCAATCAGCTGTGGGTCTAGATATGGTCAATCCAGGTGGCATCACAGCCCCTGAACGAATTTTGTAAGAATTTCTCTCTCTTTCACTGTCTTTGTTTCACGGGTTTTTAAAAGTAATTGATTTTTATAATGGGGTTTACCTGCTTTTCACTGCTGTGATTTTGCCGCTTTACACCCACTTGACTCACTTACAGAGAGATATCAATACATAGGTTTCAAGATTTTACTAGTCAGATATATTCTTGGGCGGTGAATAGGGGGTGTTGAGTCCAATTCATTGAGCAAGGAGTAGGGCTTGTCTATTACCTATTGGGTTTATGGAACGGTATCTGAGCTAATTTGAAACCCTTGTTTTATGCATCACCCCACCTCACCTTTCCCGTTAAGCAGCCATAGTGTGTGTTCTAAACGTGTGACTCTATTCTGTTTTGTATTTCAGTTCAAGGGTAGCGGTTTTTACATTCCCTCTATAAGTGATATCTTATGATAAGTGTCTTTTTCTGTGTGACTTATTTCACTTAGAATCGTCGTACCTAAATCCACTCATCATGCTGCTACTAGCCTTATGACGTTGATTTCATGGCTCAGTGATTTTCCATTGTACATAAGGACCACAACTTCTTTATCCATTTTTCTCTTTCCTGGGATATTTAAGGTGTAACCAAGTGGAGGTTCTTGTCAACAGAGCAGCCCTAAACTTTGGGGTGCCTGTGTCTTGCTGATTTTTAGTTTTCCCAATTTATACGCCCATGAGTGGAAGTGCCCTATGCTCCCTAAGCTGAGTTTTTTAGATGTTTCAGGACACACCGTGCACTTCTCCAGAGTGGCTGTTGGCAATTTACATCCCGCCATTCAGCGTAGCCAGGCTCCCGTTTCTCCATGGCCTGTCCTGCATTTCTGGTTTTGACACTTTATTCAGCATGGCCCTTTTGACCGATGGGAAGCGAGACTTCTTTGTAGCGCTGATTTGCCTTTCCAGGTTGCTTGGTTGGCCAAAAAGGGCGTATGCGTTTTTTCCTGAATATATTCAGGAAAAAACGCATACGCCCTTTTTGGCCAAGGGCATCATTGTCGAGGTTTTGCCGCTTTTCCTGTGCTTTAAAGGCGATTCGAATCTCCCTCCTGAAATCTGTTTCCTGCAATTCTGCCTTTCTTTCAAATCCTCTTCGTTGCCTTCCCTCAATATATTTGTGGACGAGAGTCATCATTTATAAGTCTGCAGGTTTGTGAATTGCAGTGCCCCTGAGCTCCATTTTTCAACTCGCTTTCTTGGGAGCTGGCCGCAAAAGCGCAGTATTGCTTCAGGCCCTATTCTCGTCCCAGGCGGCAGGCTGAGCCTGTGGTTAATTCTTCTTCCTGATGGGAAAATAGAGTGACCTGTGCCTGTCCCAAAACCTAGAGCTAGTCTCTCATTGCTTCCCCCTCTTCCCGTTCATCCTCCGGACAAATTGCAACCTGTACGGAACAGGAGGTTAAAGGTGCTGATTCTCCAAGGAGGGAGATTGCTAGTAAAGCGGCTGGAATGGCGAACCCGAGTACAAGGAGATGAGAAATGAGGTGCGATTTTGAAACCTTTCCCGATCACACGGTGTACCATCTTCTGGGTTTCTCATGCATGTTTTCGATGTAGGAAGATGCCCTTGAACCTGGAGATTTGGGACCCATGGGATGGGTACCACGCAGTATTACTTTAAAGGGTCTGCGTTTGCTCACCCAACCTCACCAAACCTCTCAGCCCCAAGAGTGTCCACCCTTATGTCTCAGTCAGCTGTGGGTCTAGATATGGTCAATCCAGGTGGCATCACAGCTCCTGAACGAATTTTGTAAGAATTTCTCTCTCTTTCACTGTCTTTGTTTCACGGGTTTTTAAAAGTAATTGATTTTTATAATGGGGTTTACCTGCTTTTCACTGCTGTGATTTTGCCGCTTTACACCCACTTGACTCACTTACAGAGAGATATCAATGCATAGGTTTCAAGATTCTTACTAGGCAGACATATTCTTGGGCGGTGAATAGGGGGTGTTGAGTCCAATTCACTGAGCAAGGAGTAGGTCTTGTCTATTACCTATTGGGTTTATGGAACGGTATCTGAGCTAATTTGAAACCCTTGTTTTATGCATCACCCCACCTCACCTTTCCCGTTAAGCAGCCATAGTGTGTTTTCTAAACGTGTGACTCTATTCTGTTTTGTAATTCAGTTCAAGGGTAGCGGTTTTTACATTCCCTCTATAAGTGATATCTTATGATAAGTGTCTTTTTCTGTGTGACTTATTTCACTTAGAATCGTCGTACCTAAATCCACTCATCATGCTGCTACTAGCCTTATGACGTTGATTTCATGGCTCAGTGATTTTCCATTGTACATAAGGACCACAACTTCTTTATCCATTTTTCTCTTTCCTGGGATATTTAAGGTGTAACCAAGTGGAGGTTCTTGTCAACAGAGCAGCCCTAAACTTTGGGGTGCCTGTGTCTTGCTGATTTTTAGTTTTCCCAATTTATACGCCCATGAGTGGAAGTGCCCTATGCTCCCTAAGCTGAGTTTTTTAGATGTTTCAGGACACACCGTGCACTTCTCCAGAGTGGCTGTTGGCAATTTACATCCCGCCCATCAGCGTAGCCAGGCTCCCGTTTCTCCATGGCCTGTCCTGCATTTCTGGTTTTGACACTTTATTCAGCATGGCCCTTTTGACCGATGGGAAGCGAGACTTCTTTGTAGCGCTGATTTGCCTTTCCAGGTTGCTTGGTTGGCCAAAAAGGGCGTATGCGTTTTTTCCTGAATATATTCAGGAAAAAACGCATACGCCCTTTTTGGCCAAGGGCATCATTGTCGAGGTTTTGCCGCTTTTCCTGTGCTTTAAAGGCGATTCGAATCTCCCTCCTGAAATCTGTTTCCTGCAATTCTGCCTTTCTTTCAAATCCTCTTCGTTGCCTTCCGTCAATATATTTGTGGACGAGAGTCATCATTTATAAGTCTGCAGGTTTGTGAATTGCAGTGCCCCTGAGCTCCATTTTTCAACTCGCTTTCTTGGGAGCTGGCCGCAAAAGCGCAGTATTGCTTCAGGCCCTATTCTCGTCCCAGGCGGCAGGCTGAGCCTGTGGTTAATTCTTCTTCCTGATGGGAAAATAGAGTGACCTCTGCCTGTCCCAAAACCTAGAGCTAGTCTCTCATTGCTTCCCCCTCTTCCCGTTCATCCTCCGGACAAATTGCAACCTGTACGGAACAGGAGGTTAAAGGTGCTGATTCTCCAAGGAGGGAGATTGCTAGTAAAGCGGCTGGAATGGCGAACCCGAGTACAAGGAGATGAGAAATGAGGTGCGATTTTGAAACCTTTCCCGATCACACGGTGTACCATCTTCTGGGTTTCTCATGCATGTTTTCGATGTAGGAAGATGCCCTTGAACCTGGAGATTTGGGACCCATGGGATGGGTACCACGCAGTATTACTTTAAAGGGTCTGCGTTTGCTCACCCAACCTCACCAAACCTCTCAGCCCCAAGAGTGTCCACCCTTATGTCTCAATCAGCTGTGGGTCTAGATATGGTCAATCCAGGTGGCATCACAGCCCCTGAACGAATTTTGTAAGAATTTCTCTCTCTTTCACTGTCTTTGTTTCACGGGTTTTTAAAAGTAATTGATTTTTATAATGGGGTTTACCTGCTTTTCACTGCTGTGATTTTGCCGCTTTACACCCACTTGACTCACTTACAGAGAGATATCAATGCATAGGTTTCAAGATTTTACTAGTCAGATATATTCTTGGGCGGTGAATAGGGGGTGTTGAGTCCAATTCATTGAGCAAGGAGTAGGGCTTGTCTATTACCTATTGGGTTTATGGAACGGTATCTGAGCTAATTTGAAACCCTTGTTTTATGCATCACCCCACCTCACCTTTCCCGTTAAGCAGCCATAGTGTGTTTTCTAAACGTGTGACTCTATTCTGTTTTGTATTTCAGTTCAAGGGTAGCGGTTTTTACATTCCCTCTATAAGTGATATCTTATGATAAGTGTCTTTTTCTGTGTGACTTATTTCACTTAGAATCGTCGTACCTAAATCCACTCATCATGCTGCTACTAGCCTTATGACGTTGATTTCATGGCTGATTGATTTTCCATTGTACATAAGGACCACAACTTCTTTATCCATTTTTCTCTTTCCTGGGATATTTAAGGTGTAACCAAGTGGAGGTTCTTGTCAACAGAGCAGCCCTAAACTTTGGGGTGCCTGTGTCTTGCTGATTTTTAGTTTTCCCAATTTATACGCCCATGAGTGGAAGTGCCCTATGCTCCCTAAGCTGAGTTTTTTAGATGTTTCAGGACACACCGTGCACTTCTCCAGAGTGGCTGTTGGCAATTTACATCCCGCCCATCAGCGTAGCCAGGCTCCCGTTTCTCCATGGCCTGTCCTGCATTTCTGGTTTTGACACTTTATTCAGCATGGCCCTTTTGACCGATGGGAAGCGAGACTTCTTTGTAGCGCTGATTTGCCTTTCCAGGTTGCTTGGTTGGCCAAAAAGGGCGTATGCGTTTTTTCCTGAATATATTCAGGAAAAAACGCATACGCCCTTTTTGGCCAAGGGCATCATTGTCGAGGTTTTGCCGCTTTTCCTGTGCTTTAAAGGCGATTCGAATCTCCCTCCTGAAATCTGTTTCCTGCAATTCTGCCTTTCTTTCAAATCCTCTTCGTTGCCTTCCCTCAATATATTTGTGGACGAGAGTCATCATTTATAAGTCTGCAGGTTTGTGAATTGCAGTGCCCCTGAGCTCCATTTTTCAACTCGCTTTCTTGGGAGCTGGCCGCAAAAGCGCAGTATTGCTTCAGGCCCTATTCTCGTCCCAGGCGGCAGGCTGAGCCTGTGGTTAATTCTTCTTCCTGATGGGAAAATAGAGTGACCTGTGCCTGTCCCAAAACCTAGAGCTAGTCTCTCATTGCTTCCCCCTCTTCCCGTTCATCCTCCGGACAAATTGCAACCTGTACGGAACAGGAGGTTAAAGGTGCTGATTCTCCAAGGAGGGAGATTGCTAGTAAAGCGGCTGGAATGGCGAACCCGAGTACAAGGAGATGAGAAATGAGGTGCGATTTTGAAACCTTTCCCGATCACACGGTGTACCATCTTCTGGGTTTCTCATGCATGTTTTCGATGTAGGAAGATGCCCTTGAACCTGGAGATTTGGGACCCATGGGATGGGTACCACGCAGTATTACTTTAAAGGGTCTGCGTTTGCTCACCCAACCTCACCAAACCTCTCAGCCCCAAGAGTGTCCACCCTTATGTCTCAGTCAGCTGTGGGTCTAGATATGGTCAATCCAGGTGGCATCACAGCTCCTGAACGAATTTTGTAAGAATTTCTCTCTCTTTCACTGTCTTTGTTTCACGGGTTTTTAAAAGTAATTGATTTTTATAATGGGGTTTACCTGCTTTTCACTGCTGTGATTTTGCCGCTTTACACCCACTTGACTCACTTACAGAGAGATATCAATGCATAGGTTTCAAGATTCTTACTAGGCAGATATATTCTTGGGCGGTGAATAGGGGGTGTTGAGTCCAATTCACTGAGCAAGGAGTAGGTCTTGTCTATTACCTATTGGGTTTATGGAACGGTATCTGAGCTAATTTGAAACCCTTGTTTTATGCATCACCCCACCTCACCTTTCCCGTTAAGCAGCCATAGTGTGTTTTCTAAACGTGTGACTCTATTCTGTTTTGTAATTCAGTTCAAGGGTAGCGGTTTTTACATTCCCTCTATAAGTGATATCTTATGATAAGTGTCTTTTTCTGTGTGACTTATTTCACTTAGAATCGTCGTACCTAAATCCACTCATCATGCTGCTACTAGCCTTATGACGTTGATTTCATGGCTCAGTGATTTTCCATTGTACATAAGGACCACAACTTCTTTATCCATTTTTCTCTTTCCTGGGATATTTAAGGTGTAACCAAGTGGAGGTTCTTGTCAACAGAGCAGCACTAAACTTTGGGGTGCCTCTGTCTTGCTGATTTTTAGTTTTCCCAATTTATACGCCCATGAGTGGAAGTGCCCTATGCTCCCTAAGCTGAGTTTTTTAGATGTTTCAGGACACACCGTGCACTTCTCCAGAGTGGCTGTTGGCAATTTACATCCCGCCCATCAGCGTAGCCAGGCTCCCGTTTCTCCATGGCCTGTCCTGCATTTCTGGTTTTGACACTTTATTCAGCATGGCCCTTTTGACCGATGGGAAGCGAGACTTCTTTGTAGCGCTGATTTGCCTTTCCAGGTTGCTTGGTTGGCCAAAAAGGGCGTATGCGTTTTTTCCTGAATATATTCAGGAAAAAACGCATACGCCCTTTTTGGCCAAGGGCATCATTGTCGAGGTTTTGCCGCTTTTCCTGTGCTTTAAAGGCGATTCGAATCTCCCTCCTGAAATCTGTTTCCTGCAATTCTGCCTTTCTTTCAAATCCTCTTCGTTGCCTTCCCTCAATATATTTGTGGACGAGAGTCATCATTTATAAGTCTGCAGGTTTGTGAATTGCAGTGCCCCTGAGCTCCATTTTTCAACTCGCTTTCTTGGGAGCTGGCCGCAAAAGCGCAGTATTGCTTCAGGCCCTATTCTCGTCCCAGGCGGCAGGCTGAGCCTGTGGTTAATTCTTCTTCCTGATGGGAAAATAGAGTGACCTCTGCCTGTCCCAAAACCTAGAGCTAGTCTCTCATTGCTTCCCCCTCTTCCCGTTCATCCTCCGGACAAATTGCAACCGGTACGGAACAGGAGGTTAAAGGTGCTGATTCTCCAAGGAGGGAGATTGCTAGTAAAGCGGCTGGAATGGCGAACCCGAGTACAAGGAGATGAGAAATGAGGTGCGATTTTGAAACCTTTCCCGATCACACGGTGTACCATCTTCTGGGTTTCTCATGCATGTTTTCGATGTAGGAAGATGCCCTTGAACCTGGAGATTTGGGACCCATGGGATGGGTACCACGCAGTATTACTTTAAAGGGTCTGCGTTTGCTCACCCAACCTCACCAAACCTCTCAGCCCCAAGAGTGTCCACCCTTATGTCTCAATTAGCTGTGGGTCTATATATGGTCAATCCAGGTGGCATCACAGCCCCTGAACGAATTTTGTAAGAATTTCTCTCTCTTTCACTGTCTTTGTTTCACGGGTTTTTAAAAGTAATTGATTTTTATAATGGGGTTTACCTGCTTTTCACTGCTGTGATTTTGCCGCTTTACACCCACTTGACTCACTTACAGAGAGATATCAATGCATAGGTTTCAAGATTTTACTAGTCAGATATATTCTTGGGCAGTGAATAGGGGGTGTTGAGTCCAATTCATTGAGCAAGGAGTAGGTCTTGTCTATTACATATTGGGTTTATGGAACGGTATCTGAGCTAATTTGAAACCCTTGTTTTATGCATCACCCCACCTCACCTTTCCCGTTAAGCAGCCATAGTGTGTTTTCTAAACGTGTGACTCTATTCTGTTTTGTAATTCAGTTCAAGGGTAGCGGTTTTTACATTCCCTCTATAAGTGATATCTTATGATAAGTGTCTTTTTCTGTGTGACTTATTTCACTTAGAATCGTCGTACCTAAATCCACTCATCATGCTGCTACTAGCCTTATGACGTTGATTTCATGGCTGATTGATTTTCCATTGTACATAAGGACCACAACTTCTTTATCCATTTTTCTCTTTCCTGGGATATTTAAGGTGTAACCAAGTGGAGGTTCTTGTCAACAGAGCAGCCCTAAACTTTGGGGTGCCTGTGTCTTGCTGATTTTTAGTTTTCCCAATTTATACGCCCATGAGTGGAAGTGCCCTATGCTCCCTAAGCTGAGTTTTTTAGATGTTTCAGGACACACCGTGCACTTCTCCAGAGTGGCTGTTGGCAATTTACATCCCGCCCATCAGCGTAGCCAGGCTCCCGTTTCTCCATGGCCTGTCCTGCATTTCTGGTTTTGACACTTTATTCAGCATGGCCCTTTTGACCGATGGGAAGCGAGACTTCATTGTAGCGCTGATTTGCCTTTCCAGGTTGCTTGGTTGGCCAAAAAGGGCGTATGCGTTTTTTCCTGAATATATTCAGGAAAAAACGCATACGCCCTTTTTGGCCAAGGGCATCATTGTCGAGGTTTTGCCGCTTTTCCTGTGCTTTAAAGGCGATTCGAATCTCCCTCCTGAAATCTGTTTCCTGCAATTCTGCCTTTCTTTCAAATCCTCTTCGTTGCCTTCCCTCAATATATTTGTGGACGAGAGTCATCATTTATAAGTCTGCAGGTTTGTGAATTGCAGTGCCCCTGAGCTCCATTTTTCAACTCGCTTTCTTGGGAGCTGGCCGCAAAAGCGCAGTATTGCTTCAGGCCCTATTCTCGTCCCAGGCGGCAGGCTGAGCCTGTGGTTAATTCTTCTTCCTGATGGGAAAATAGAGTGACCTCTGCCTGTCCCAAAACCTAGAGCTAGTCTCTCATTGCTTCCCCCTCTTCCCGTTCATCCTCCGGACAAATTGCAACCTGTACGGAACAGGAGGTTAAAGGTGCTGATTCTCCAAGGAGGGAGATTGCTAGTAAAGCGGCTGGAATGGCGAACCCGAGTACAAGGAGATGAGAAATGAGGTGCGATTTTGAAACCTTTCCCGATCACACGGTGTACCATCTTCTGGGTTTCTCATGCATGTTTTCGATGTAGGAAGATGCCCTTGAACCTGGAGATTTGGGACCCATGGGATGGGTACCACGCAGTATTACTTTAAAGGGTCTGCGTTTGCTCACCCAACCTCACCAAACCTCTCAGCCCCAAGAGTGTCCACCCTTATGTCTCAATCAGCTGTGGGTCTAGATATGGTCAATCCAGGTGGCATCACAGCCCCTGAACGAATTTTGTAAGAATTTCTCTCTCTTTCACTGTCTTTGTTTCACGGGTTTTTAAAAGTAATTGATTTTTATAATGGGGTTTACCTGCTTTTCACTGCTGTGATTTTGCCGCTTTACACCCACTTGACTCACTTACAGAGAGATATCAATACATAGGTTTCAAGATTTTACTAGGCAGATATATTCTTGGGCGGTGAATAGGGGGTGTTGAGTCCAATTCACTGAGCAAGGAGTAGGTCTTGTCTATTACCTATTGGGTTTATGGAACGGTATCTGAGCTAATTTGAAACCCTTGTTTTATGCATCACCCCACCTCACCTTTCCCGTTAAGCAGCCATAGTGTGTGTTCTAAACGTGTGACTCTATTCTGTTTTGTAATTCAGTTCAAGGGTAGCGGTTTTTACATTCCCTCTATAATTGATATCTTATGATAAGTGTCTTTTTCTGTGTGACTTATTTCACTTAGAATCGTCGTACCTAAATCCACTCATCATGCTGCTACTAGCCTTATGACGTTGATTTCATGGCTCAGTGATTTTCCATTGTACATAAGGACCACAACTTCTTTATCCATTTTTCTCTTTCCTGGGATATTTAAGGTGTAACCAAGTGGAGGTTCTTGTCAACAGAGCAGCCCTAAACTTTGGGGTGCCTGTGTCTTGCTGATTTTTAGTTTTCCCAATTTATACGCCCATGAGTGGAAGTGCCCTATGCTCCCTAAGCTGAGTTTTTTAGATGTTTCAGGACACACCGTGCACTTCTCCAGAGTGGCTGTTGGCAATTTACATCCCGCCCATCAGCGTAGCCAGGCTCCCGTTTCTCCATGGCCTGTCCTGCATTTCTGGTTTTGACACTTTATTCAGCATGGCCCTTTTGACCGATGGGAAGCGAGACTTCTTTGTAGCGCTGATTTGCCTTTCCAGGTTGCTTGGTTGGCCAAAAAGGGCGTATGCGTTTTTTCCTGAATATATTCAGGAAAAAACGCATACGCCCTTTTTGGCCAAGGGCATCATTGTCGAGGTTTTGCCGCTTTTCCTGTGCTTTAAAGGCGATTCGAATCTCCCTCCTGAAATCTGTTTCCTGCAATTCTGCCTTTCTTTCAAATCCTCTTCGTTGCCTTCCCTCAATATATTTGTGGACGAGAGTCATCATTTATAAGTCTGCAGGTTTGTGAATTGCAGTGCCCCTGAGCTCCATTTTTCAACTCGCTTTCTTGGGAGCTGGCCGCAAAAGCGCAGTATTGCTTCAGGCCCTATTCTCGTCCCAGGCGGCAGGCTGAGCCTGTGGTTAATTCTTCTTCCTGATGGGAAAATAGAGTGACCTCTGCCTGTCCCAAAACCTAGAGCTAGTCTCTCATTGCTTCCCCCTCTTCCCGTTCATCCTCCGGACAAATTGCAACCGGTACGGAACAGGAGGTTAAAGGTGCTGATTCTCCAAGGAGGGAGATTGCTAGTAAAGCGGCTGGAATGGCGAACCCGAGTACAAGGAGATGAGAAATGAGGTGCGATTTTGAAACCTTTCCCGATCACACGGTGTACCATCTTCTGGGTTTCTCATGCATGTTTTCGATGTAGGAAGATGCCCTTGAACCTGGAGATTTGGGACCCATGGGATGGGTACCACGCAGTATTACTTTAAAGGGTCTGCGTTTGCTCACCCAACCTCACCAAACCTCTCAGCCCCAAGAGTGTCCACCCTTATGTCTCAGTCAGCTGTGGGTCTAGATATGGTCAATCCAGGTGGCATCACAGCTCCTGAACGAATTTTGTAAGAATTTCTCTCTCTTTCACTGTCTTTGTTTCACGGGTTTTTAAAAGTAATTGATTTTTATAATGGGGTTTACCTGCTTTTCACTGCTGTGATTTTGCCGCTTTACACCCACTTGACTCACTTACAGAGAGATATCAATGCATAGGTTTCAAGATTCTTACTAGGCAGATATATTCTTGGGCGGTGAATAGGGGGTGTTGAGTCCAATTCACTGAGCAAGGAGTAGGTCTTGTCTATTACCTATTGGGTTTATGGAACGGTATCTGAGCTAATTTGAAACCCTTGTTTTATGCATCACCCCACCTCACCTTTCCCGTTAAGCAGCCATAGTGTGTTTTCTAAACGTGTGACTCTATTCTGTTTTGTAATTCAGTTCAAGGGTAGCGGTTTTTACATTCCCTCTATAAGTGATATCTTATGATAAGTGTCTTTTTCTGTGTGACTTATTTCACTTAGAATCGTCGTACCTAAATCCACTCATCATGCTGCTACTAGCCTTATGACGTTGATTTCATGGCTCAGTGATTTTCCATTGTACATAAGGACCACAACTTCTTTATCCATTTTTCTCTTTCCTGGGATATTTAAGGTGTAACCAAGTGGAGGTTCTTGTCAACAGAGCAGCACTAAACTTTGGGGTGCCTCTGTCTTGCTGATTTTTAGTTTTCCCAATTTATACGCCCATGAGTGGAAGTGCCCTATGCTCCCTAAGCTGAGTTTTTTAGATGTTTCAGGACACACCGTGCACTTCTCCAGAGTGGCTGTTGGCAATTTACATCCCGCCCATCAGCGTAGCCAGGCTCCCGTTTCTCCATGGCCTGTCCTGCATTTCTGGTTTTGACACTTTATTCAGCATGGCCCTTTTGACCGATGGGAAGCGAGACTTCTTTGTAGCGCTGATTTGCCTTTCCAGGTTGCTTGGTTGGCCAAAAAGGGCGTATGCGTTTTTTCCTGAATATATTCAGGAAAAAACGCATACGCCCTTTTTGGCCAAGGGCATCATTGTCGAGGTTTTGCCGCTTTTCCTGTGCTTTAAAGGCGATTCGAATCTCCCTCCTGAAATCTGTTTCCTGCAATTCTGCCTTTCTTTCAAATCCTCTTCGTTGCCTTCCCTCAATATATTTGTGGACGAGAGTCATCATTTATAAGTCTGCAGGTTTGTGAATTGCAGTGCCCCTGAGCTCCATTTTTCAACTCGCTTTCTTGGGAGCTGGCCGCAAAAGCGCAGTATTGCTTCAGGCCCTATTCTCGTCCCAGGCGGCAGGCTGAGCCTGTGGTTAATTCTTCTTCCTGATGGGAAAATAGAGTGACCTCTGCCTGTCCCAAAACCTAGAGCTAGTCTCTCATTGCTTCCCCCTCTTCCCGTTCATCCTCCGGACAAATTGCAACCGGTACGGAACAGGAGGTTAAAGGTGCTGATTCTCCAAGGAGGGAGATTGCTAGTAAAGCGGCTGGAATGGCGAACCCGAGTACAAGGAGATGAGAAATGAGGTGCGATTTTGAAACCTTTCCCGATCACACGGTGTACCATCTTCTGGGTTTCTCATGCATGTTTTCGATGTAGGAAGATGCCCTTGAACCTGGAGATTTGGGACCCATGGGATGGGTACCACGCAGTATTACTTTAAAGGGTCTGCGTTTGCTCACCCAACCTCACCAAACCTCTCAGCCCCAAGAGTGTCCACCCTTATGTCTCAATTAGCTGTGGGTCTATATATGGTCAATCCAGGTGGCATCACAGCCCCTGAACGAATTTTGTAAGAATTTCTCTCTCTTTCACTGTCTTTGTTTCACGGGTTTTTAAAAGTAATTGATTTTTATAATGGGGTTTACCTGCTTTTCACTGCTGTGATTTTGCCGCTTTACACCCACTTGACTCACTTACAGAGAGATATCAATGCATAGGTTTCAAGATTTTACTAGTCAAATATATTCTTGGGCAGTGAATAGGGGGTGTTGAGTCCAATTCATTGAGCAAGGAGTAGGTCTTGTCTATTACATATTGGGTTTATGGAACGGTATCTGAGCTAATTTGAAACCCTTGTTTTATGCATCACCCCACCTCACCTTTCCCGTTAAGCAGCCATAGTGTGTTTTCTAAACGTGTGACTCTATTCTGTTTTGTAATTCAGTTCAAGGGTAGCGGTTTTTACATTCCCTCTATAAGTGATATCTTATGATAAGTGTCTTTTTCTGTGTGACTTATTTCACTTAGAATCGTCGTACCTAAATCCACTCATCATGCTGCTACTAGCCTTATGACGTTGATTTCATGGCTGATTGATTTTCCATTGTACATAAGGACCACAACTTCTTTATCCATTTTTCTCTTTCCTGGGATATTTAAGGTGTAACCAAGTGGAGGTTCTTGTCAACAGAGCAGCCCTAAACTTTGGGGTGCCTGTGTCTTGCTGATTTTTAGTTTTCCCAATTTATACGCCCATGAGTGGAAGTGCCCTATGCTCCCTAAGCTGAGTTTTTTAGATGTTTCAGGACACACCGTGCACTTCTCCAGAGTGGCTGTTGGCAATTTACATCCCGCCCATCAGCGTAGCCAGGCTCCCGTTTCTCCATGGCCTGTCCTGCATTTCTGGTTTTGACACTTTATTCAGCATGGCCCTTTTGACCGATGGGAAGCGAGACTTCTTTGTAGCGCTGATTTGCCTTTCCAGGTTGCTTGGTTGGCCAAAAAGGGCGTATGCGTTTTTTCCTGAATATATTCAGGAAAAAACGCATACGCCCTTTTTGGCCAAGGGCATCATTGTCGAGGTTTTGCCGCTTTTCCTGTGCTTTAAAGGCGATTCGAATCTCCCTCCTGAAATCTGTTTCCTGCAATTCTGCCTTTCTTTCAAATCCTCTTCGTTGCCTTCCCTCAATATATTTGTGGACGAGAGTCATCATTTATAAGTCTGCAGGTTTGTGAATTGCAGTGCCCCTGAGCTCCATTTTTCAACTCGCTTTCTTGGGAGCTGGCCGCAAAAGCGCAGTATTGCTTCAGGCCCTATTCTCGTCCCAGGCGGCAGGCTGAGCCTGTGGTTAATTCTTCTTCCTGATGGGAAAATAGAGTGACCTCTGCCTGTCCCAAAACCTAGAGCTAGTCTCTCATTGCTTCCCCCTCTTCCCGTTCATCCTCCGGACAAATTGCAACCTGTACGGAACAGGAGGTTAAAGGTGCTGATTCTCCAAGGAGGGAGATTGCTAGTAAAGCGGCTGGAATGGCGAACCCGAGTACAAGGAGATGAGAAATGAGGTGCGATTTTGAAACCTTTCCCGATCACACGGTGTACCATCTTCTGGGTTTCTCATGCATGTTTTCGATGTAGGAAGATGCCCTTGAACCTGGAGATTTGGGACCCATGGGATGGGTACCACGCAGTATTACTTTAAAGGGTCTGCGTTTGCTCACCCAACCTCACCAAACCTCTCAGCCCCAAGAGTGTCCACCCTTATGTCTCAATCAGCTGTGGGTCTAGATATGGTCAATCCAGGTGGCATCACAGCCCCTGAACGAATTTTGTAAGAATTTCTCTCTCTTTCACTGTCTTTGTTTCACGGGTTTTTAAAAGTAATTGATTTTTATAATGGGGTTTACCTGCTTTTCACTGCTGTGATTTTGCCGCTTTACACCCACTTGACTCACTTACAGAGAGATATCAATACATAGGTTTCAAGATTTTACTAGGCAGATATATTCTTGGGCGGTGAATAGGGGGTGTTGAGTCCAATTCACTGAGCAAGGAGTAGGTCTTGTCTATTACCTATTGGGTTTATGGAACGGTATCTGAGCTAATTTGAAACCCTTGTTTTATGCATCACCCCACCTCACCTTTCCCGTTAAGCAGCCATAGTGTGTGTTCTAAACGTGTGACTCTATTCTGTTTTGTAATTCAGTTCAAGGGTAGCGGTTTTTACATTCCCTCTATAATTGATATCTTATGATAAGTGTCTTTTTCTGTGTGACTTATTTCACTTAGAATCGTCGTACCTAAATCCACTCATCATGCTGCTACTAGCCTTATGACGTTGATTTCATGGCTCAGTGATTTTCCATTGTACATAAGGACCACAACTTCTTTATCCATTTTTCTCTTTCCTGGGATATTTAAGGTGTAACCAAGTGGAGGTTCTTGTCAACAGAGCAGCCCTAAACTTTGGGGTGCCTGTGTCTTGCTGATTTTTAGTTTTCCCAATTTATACGCCCATGAGTGGAAGTGCCCTATGCTCCCTAAGCTGAGTTTTTTAGATGTTTCAGGACACACCGTGCACTTCTCCAGAGTGGCTGTTGGCAATTTACATCCCGCCCATCAGCGTAGCCAGGCTCCCGTTTCTCCATGGCCTGTCCTGCATTTCTGGTTTTGACACTTTATTCAGCATGGCCCTTTTGACCGATGGGAAGCGAGACTTCTTTGTAGCGCTGATTTGCCTTTCCAGGTTGCTTGGTTGGCCAAAAAGGGCGTATGCGTTTTTTCCTGAATATATTCAGGAAAAAACGCATACGCCCTTTTTGGCCAAGGGCATCATTGTCGAGGTTTTGCCGCTTTTCCTGTGCTTTAAAGGCGATTCGAATCTCCCTCCTGAAATCTGTTTCCTGCAATTCTGCCTTTCTTTCAAATCCTCTTCGTTGCCTTCCCTCAATATATTTGTGGACGAGAGTCATCATTTATAAGTCTGCAGGTTTGTGAATTGCAGTGCCCCTGAGCTCCATTTTTCAACTCGCTTTCTTGGGAGCTGGCCGCAAAAGCGCAGTATTGCTTCAGGCCCTATTCTCGTCCCAGGCGGCAGGCTGAGCCTGTGGTTAATTCTTCTTCCTGATGGGAAAATAGAGTGACCTGTGCCTGTCCCAAAACCTAGAGCTAGTCTCTCATTGCTTCCCCCTCTTCCCGTTCATCCTCCGGACAAATTGCAACCTGTACGGAACAGGAGGTTAAAGGTGCTGATTCTCCAAGGAGGGAGATTGCTAGTAAAGCGGCTGGAATGGCGAACCCGAGTACAAGGAGATGAGAAATGAGGTGCGATTTTGAAACCTTTCCCGATCACACGGTGTACCATCTTCTGGGTTTCTCATGCATGTTTTCGATGTAGGAAGATGCCCTTGAACCTGGAGATTTGGGACCCATGGGATGGGTACCACGCAGTATTACTTTAAAGGGTCTGCGTTTGCTCACCCAACCTCACCAAACCTCTCAGCCCCAAGAGTGTCCACCCTTATGTCTCAATCAGCTGTGGGTCTAGATATGGTCAATCCAGGTGGCATCACAGCTCCTGAACGAATTTTGTAAGAATTTCTCTCTCTTTCACTGTCTTTGTTTCACGGGTTTTTAAAAGTAATTGATTTTTATAATGGGGTTTACCTGCTTTTCACTGCTGTGATTTTGCCGCTTTACACCCACTTGACTCACTTACAGAGAGATATCAATGCATAGGTTTCAAGATTCTTACTAATCAGATATATTCTTGGGCGGTGAATAGGGGGTGTTGAGTCCAATTCACTGAGCAAGGAGTAGGTCTTGTCTATTACCTATTGGGTTTATGGAACGGTATCTGAGCTAATTTGAAACCCTTGTTTTATGCATCACCCCACCTCACCTTTCCCGTTAAGCAGCCATAGTGTGTTTTCTAAACGTGTGACTCTATTCTGTTTTGTAATTCAGTTCAAGGGTAGCGGTTTTTACATTCCCTCTATAAGTGATATCTTATGATAAGTGTCTTTTTCTGTGTGACTTATTTCACTTAGAATCGTCGTACCTAAATCCACTCATCATGCTGCTACTAGCCTTATGACGTTGATTTCATGGCTCAGTGATTTTCCATTGTACATAAGGACCACAACTTCTTTATCCATTTTTCTCTTTCCTGGGATATTTAAGGTGTAACCAAGTGGAGGTTCTTGTCAACAGAGCAGCCCTAAACTTTGGGGTGCCTCTGTCTTGCTGATTTTTAGTTTTCCCAATTTATACGCCCATGAGTGGAAGTGCCCTATGCTCCCTAAGCTGAGTTTTTTAGATGTTTCAGAACACACCGTGCACTTCTCCAGAGTGGCTGTTGGCAATTTACATCCCGCCCATCAGCGTAGCCAGGCTCCCGTTTCTCCATGGCCTGTCCTGCATTACTGGTTTTGACACTTTATTCAGCATGGCCCTTTTGACCGATGGGAAGCGAGACTTCTTTGTAGCGCTGATTTGCCTTTCCAGGTTGCTTGGTTGGCCAAAAAGGGCGTATGCGTTTTTTCCTGAATATATTCAGGAAAAAACGCATACGCCCTTTTTGGCCAAGGGCATCATTGTCGAGGTTTTGCCGCTTTTCCTGTGCTTTAAAGGCGATTCGAATCTCCCTCCTGAAATCTGTTTCCTGCAATTCTGCCTTTCTTTCAAATCCTCTTCGTTGCCTTCCCTCAATATATTTGTGGACGAGAGTCATCATTTATAAGTCTGCAGGTTTGTGAATTGCAGTGCCCCTGAGCTCCATTTTTCAACTCGCTTTCTTGGGAGCTGGCCGCAAAAGCGCAGTATTGCTTCAGGCCCTATTCTCGTCCCAGGCGGCAGGCTGAGCCTGTGGTTAATTCTTCTTCCTGATGGGAAAATAGAGTGACCTCTGCCTGTCCCAAAACCTAGAGCTAGTCTCTCATTGCTTCCCCCTCTTCCCGTTCATCCTCCGGACAAATTGCAACCTGTACGGAACAGGAGGTTAAAGGTGCTGATTCTCCAAGGAGGGAGATTGCTAGTAAAGCGGCTGGAATGGCGAACCCGAGTACAAGGAGATGAGAAATGAGGTGCGATTTTGAAACCTTTCCCGATCACACGGTGTACCATCTTCTGGGTTTCTCATGCATGTTTTCGATGTAGGAAGATGCCCTTGAACCTGGAGATTTGGGACCCATGGGATGGGTACCACGCAGTATTACTTTAAAGGGTCTGCGTTTGCTCACCCAACCTCACCAAACCTCTCAGCCCCAAGAGTGTCCACCCTTATGTCTCAATCAGCTGTGGGTCTAGATATGGTCAATCCAGGTGGCATCACAGCTCCTGAACGAATTTTGTAAGAATTTCTCTCTCTTTCACTGTCTTTGTTTCACGGGTTTTTAAAAGTAATTGATTTTTATAATGGGGTTTACCTGCTTTTCACTGCTGTGATTTTGCCGCTTTACACCCACTTGACTCACTTACAGAGAGATATCAATGCATAGGTTTCAAGATTCTTACTAGGCAGATATATTCTTGGGCGGTGAATAGGGGGTGTTGAGTCCAATTCACTGAGCAAGGAGTAGGTCTTGTCTATTACCTATTGGGTTTATGGAACGGTATCTGAGCTAATTTGAAACCCTTGTTTTATGCATCACCCCACCTCACCTTTCCCGTTAAGCAGCCATAGTGTGTTTTCTAAACGTGTGACTCTATTCTGTTTTGTAATTCAGTTCAAGGGTAGCGGTTTTTACATTCCCTCTATAATTGATATCTTATGATAAGTGTCTTTTTCTGTGTGACTTATTTCACTTAGAATCGTCGTACCTAAATCCACTCATCATGCTGCTACTAGCCTTATGACGTTGATTTCATGGCTCAGTGATTTTCCATTGTACATAAGGACCACAACTTCTTTATCCATTTTTCTCTTTCCTGGGATATTTAAGGTGTAACCAAGTGGAGGTTCTTGTCAACAGAGCAGCACTAAACTTTGGGGTGCCTCTGTCTTGCTGATTTTTAGTTTTCCCAATTTATACGCCCATGAGTGGAAGTGCCCTATGCTCCCTAACCTGAGTTTTTTAGATGTTTCAGGACACACCGTGCACTTCTCCAGAGTGGCTGTTGGCAATTTACATCCCGCCCATCAGCGTAGCCAGGCTCCCGTTTCTCCATGGCCTGTCCTGCATTTCTGGTTTTGACACTTTATTCAGCATGGCCCTTTTGACCGATGGGAAGCGAGACTTCTTTGTAGCGCTGATTTGCCTTTCCAGGTTGCTTGGTTGGCCAAAAAGGGCGTATGCGTTTTTTCCTGAATATATTCAGGAAAAAACGCATACGCCCTTTTTGGCCAAGGGCATCATTGTCGAGGTTTTGCCGCTTTTCCTGTGCTTTAAAGGCGATTCGAATCTCCCTCCTGAAATCTGTTTCCTGCAATTCTGCCTTTCTTTCAAATCCTCTTCGTTGCCTTCCCTCAATATATTTGTGGACGAGAGTCATCATTTATAAGTCTGCAGGTTTGTGAATTGCAGTGCCCCTGAGCTCCATTTTTCAACTCGCTTTCTTGGGAGCTGGCCGCAAAAGCGCAGTATTGCTTCAGGCCCTATTCTCGTCCCAGGCGGCAGGCTGAGCCTGTGGTTAATTCTTCTTCCTGATGGGAAAATAGAGTGACCTCTGCCTGTCCCAAAACCTAGAGCTAGTCTCTCATTGCTTCCCCCTCTTCCCGTTCATCCTCCGGACAAATTGCAACCGGTACGGAACAGGAGGTTAAAGGTGCTGATTCTCCAAGGAGGGAGATTGCTAGTAAAGCGGCAGGAATGGCGAACCCGAGTACAAGGAGATGAGAAATGAGGTGCGATTTTGAAACCTTTCCCGATCACACGGTGTACCATCTTCTGGGTTTCTCATGCATGTTTTCGATGTAGGAAGATGCCCTTGAACCTGGAGATTTGGGACCCATGGGATGGGTACCACGCAGTATTACTTTAAAGGGTCTGCGTTTGCTCACCCAACCTCACCAAACCTCTCAGCCCCAAGAGTGTCCACCCTTATGTCTCAATTAGCTGTGGGTCTATATATGGTCAATCCAGGTGGCATCACAGCCCCTGAACGAATTTTGTAAGAATTTCTCTCTCTTTCACTGTCTTTGTTTCACGGGTTTTTAAAAGTAATTGATTTTTATAATGGGGTTTACCTGCTTTTCACTGCTGTGATTTTGCCGCTTTACACCCACTTGACTCACTTACAGAGAGATATCAATGCATAGGTTTCAAGATTTTACTAGTCAGATATATTCTTGGGCAGTGAATAGGGGGTGTTGAGTCCAATTCATTGAGCAAGGAGTAGGTCTTGTCTATTACATATTGGGTTTATGGAACGGTATCTGAGCTAATTTGAAACCCTTGTTTTATGCATCACCCCACCTCACCTTTCCCGTTAAGCAGCCATAGTGTGTTTTCTAAACGTGTGACTCTATTCTGTTTTGTAATTCAGTTCAAGGGTAGCGGTTTTTACATTCCCTCTATAAGTGATATCTTATGATAAGTGTCTTTTTCTGTGTGACTTATTTCACTTAGAATCGTCGTACCTAAATCCACTCATCATGCTGCTACTAGCCTTATGACGTTGATTTCATGGCTGATTGATTTTCCATTGTACATAAGGACCACAACTTCTTTATCCATTTTTCTCTTTCCTGGGATATTTAAGGTGTAACCAAGTGGAGGTTCTTGTCAACAGAGCAGCCCTAAACTTTGGGGTGCCTGTGTCTTGCTGATTTTTAGTTTTCCCAATTTATACGCCCATGAGTGGAAGTGCCCTATGCTCCCTAAGCTGAGTTTTTTAGATGTTTCAGGACACACCGTGCACTTCTCCAGAGTGGCTGTTGGTAATTTACATCCCGCCCATCAGCGTAGCCAGGCTCCCGTTTCTCCATGGCCTGTCCTGCATTTCTGGTTTTGACACTTTATTCAGCATGGCCCTTTTGACCGATGGGAAGCGAGACTTCTTTGTAGCGCTGATTTGCCTTTCCAGGTTGCTTGGTTGGCCAAAAAGGGCGTATGCGTTTTTTCCTGAATATATTCAGGAAAAAACGCATACGCCCTTTTTGGCCAAGGGCATCATTGTCGAGGTTTTGCCGCTTTTCCTGTGCTTTAAAGGCGATTCGAATCTCCCTCCTGAAATCTGTTTCCTGCAATTCTGCCTTTCTTTCAAATCCTCTTCGTTGCCTTCCCTCAATATATTTGTGGACGAGAGTCATCATTTATAAGTCTGCAGGTTTGTGAATTGCAGTGCCCCTGAGCTCCATTTTTCAACTCGCTTTCTTGGGAGCTGGCCGCAAAAGCGCAATATTGCTTCAGGCCCTATTCTCGTCCCAGGCGGCAGGCTGAGCCTGTGGTTAATTCTTCTTCCTGATGGGAAAATAGAGTGACCTCTGCCTGTCCCAAAACCTAGAGCTAGTCTCTCATTGCTTCCCCCTCTTCCCGTTCATCCTCCGGACAAATTGCAACCTGTACGGAACAGGAGGTTAAAGGTGCTGATTCTCCAAGGAGGGAGATTGCTAGTAAAGCGGCTGGAATGGCGAACCCGAGTACAAGGAGATGAGAAATGAGGTGCGATTTTGAAACCTTTCCCGATCACACGGTGTACCATCTTCTGGGTTTCTCATGCATGTTTTCGATGTAGGAAGATGCCCTTGAACCTGGAGATTTGGGACCCATGGGATGGGTACCACGCAGTATTACTTTAAAGGGTCTGCGTTTGCTCACCCAACCTCACCAAACCTCTCAGCCCCCAGAGTGTCCACCCTTATGTCTCAATCAGCTGTGGGTCTAGATATGGTCAATCCAGGTGGCATCACAGCCCCTGAACGAATTTTGTAAGAATTTCTCTCTCTTTCACTGTCTTTGTTTCACGGGTTTTTAAAAGTAATTGATTTTTATAATGGGGTTTACCTGCTTTTCACTGCTGTGATTTTGCCGCTTTACACCCACTTGACTCACTTACAGAGAGATATCAATACATAGGTTTCAAGATTTTACTAGTCAGATATATTCTTGGGCGGTGAATAGGGGGTGTTGAGTCCAATTCATTGAGCAAGGAGTAGGGCTTGTCTATTACCTATTGGGTTTATGGAACGGTATCTGAGCTAATTTGAAACCCTTGTTTTATGCATCACCCCACCTCACCTTTCCCGTTAAGCAGCCATAGTGTGTGTTCTAAACGTGTGACTCTATTCTGTTTTGTAATTCAGTTCAAGGGTAGCGGTTTTTACATTCCCTCTATAATTGATATCTTATGATAAGTGTCTTTTTCTGTGTGACTTATTTCACTTAGAATCGTCGTACCTAAATCCACTCATCATGCTGCTACTAGCCTTATGACGTTGATTTCATGGCTCAGTGATTTTCCATTGTACATAAGGACCACAACTTCTTTATCCATTTTTCTCTTTCCTGGGATATTTAAGGTGTAACCAAGTGGAGGTTCTTGTCAACAGAGCAGCCCTAAACTTTGGGGTGCCTGTGTCTTGCTGATTTTTAGTTTTCCCAATTTATACGCCCATGAGTGGAAGTGCCCTATGCTCCCTAAGCTGAGTTTTTTAGATGTTTCAGGACACACCGTGCACTTCTCCAGAGTGGCTGTTGGCAATTTACATCCCGCCCATCAGCGTAGCCAGGCTCCCGTTTCTCCATGGCCTGTCCTGCATTTCTGGTTTTGACACTTTATTCAGCATGGCCCTTTTGACCGATGGGAAGCGAGACTTCTTTGTAGCGCTGATTTGCCTTTCCAGGTTGCTTGGTTGGCCAAAAAGGGCGTATGCGTTTTTTCCTGAATATATTCAGGAAAAAACGCATACGCCCTTTTTGGCCAAGGGCATCATTGTCGAGGTTTTGCCGCTTTTCCTGTGCTTTAAAGGCGATTCGAATCTCCCTCCTGAAATCTGTTTCCTGCAATTCTGCCTTTCTTTCAAATCCTCTTCGTTGCCTTCCCTCAATATATTTGTGGACGAGAGTCATCATTTATAAGTCTGCAGGTTTGTGAATTGCAGTGCCCCTGAGCTCCATTTTTCAACTCGCTTTCTTGGGAGCTGGCCGCAAAAGCGCAGTATTGCTTCAGGCCCTATTCTCGTCCCAGGCGGCAGGCTGAGCCTGTGGTTAATTCTTCTTCCTGATGGGAAAATAGAGTGACCTCTGCCTGTCCCAAAACCTAGAGCTAGTCTCTCATTGCTTCCCCCTCTTCCCGTTCATCCTCCGGACAAATTGCAACCTGTACGGAACAGGAGGTTAAAGGTGCTGATTCTCCAAGGAGGGAGATTGCTAGTAAAGCGGCTGGAATGGCGAACCCGAGTACAAGGAGATGAGAAATGAGGTGCGATGTTGAAACCTTTCCCGATCACACGGTGTACCATCTTCTGGGTTTCTCATGCATGTTTTCGATGTAGGAAGATGCCCTTGAACCTGGAGATTTGGGACCCATGGGATGGGTACCACGCAGTATTACTTTAAAGGGTCTGCGTTTGCTCACCCAACCTCACCAAACCTCTCAGCCCCAAGAGTGTCCACCCTTATGTCTCAATCAGCTGTGGGTCTAGATATGGTCAATCCAGGTGGCATCACAGCTCCTGAACGAATTTTGTAAGAATTTCTCTCTCTTTCACTGTCTTTGTTTCACGGGTTTTTAAAAGTAATTGATTTTTATAATGGGGTTTACCTGCTTTTCACTGCTGTGATTTTGCCGCTTTACACCCACTTGACTCACTTACAGAGAGATATCAATGCATAGGTTTCAAGATTCTTACTAATCAGATATATTCTTGGGCGGTGAATAGGGGGTGTTGAGTCCAATTCACTGAGCAAGGAGTAGGTCTTGTCTATTACCTATTGGGTTTATGGAACGGTATCTGAGCTAATTTGAAACCCTTGTTTTATGCATCACCCCACCTCACCTTTCCCGTTAAGCAGCCATAGTGTGTTTTCTAAACGTGTGACTCTATTCTGTTTTGTAATTCAGTTCAAGGGTAGCGGTTTTTACATTCCCTCTATAAGTGATATCTTATGATAAGTGTCTTTTTCTGTGTGACTTATTTCACTTAGAATCGTCGTACCTAAATCCACTCATCATGCTGCTACTAGCCTTATGACGTTGATTTCATGGCTCAGTGATTTTCCATTGTACATAAGGACCACAACTTCTTTATCCATTTTTCTCTTTCCTGGGATATTTAAGGTGTAACCAAGTGGAGGTTCTTGTCAACAGAGCAGCCCTAAACTTTGGGGTGCCTCTGTCTTGCTGATTTTTAGTTTTCCCAATTTATACGCCCATGAGTGGAAGTGCCCTATGCTCCCTAAGCTGAGTTTTTTAGATGTTTCAGGACACACCGTGCACTTCTCCAGAGTGGCTGTTGGCAATTTACATCCCGCCCATCAGCGTAGCCAGGCTCCCGTTTCTCCATGGCCTGTCCTGCATTACTGGTTTTGACACTTTATTCAGCATGGCCCTTTTGACCGATGGGAAGCGAGACTTCTTTGTAGCGCTGATTTGCCTTTCCAGGTTGCTTGGTTGGCCAAAAAGGGCGTATGCGTTTTTTCCTGAATATATTCAGGAAAAAACGCATACGCCCTTTTTGGCCAAGGGCATCATTGTCGAGGTTTTGCCGCTTTTCCTGTGCTTTAAAGGCGATTCGAATCTCCCTCCTGAAATCTGTTTCCTGCAATTCTGCCTTTCTTTCAAATCCTCTTCGTTGCCTTCCCTCAATATATTTGTGGACGAGAGTCATCATTTATAAGTCTGCAGGTTTGTGAATTGCAGTGCCCCTGAGCTCCATTTTTCAACTCGCTTTCTTGGGAGCTGGCCGCAAAAGCGCAGTATTGCTTCAGGCCCTATTCTCGTCCCAGGCGGCAGGCTGAGCCTGTGGTTAATTCTTCTTCCTGATGGGAAAATAGAGTGACCTCTGCCTGTCCCAAAACCTAGAGCTAGTCTCTCATTGCTTCCCCCTCTTCCCGTTCATCCTCCGGACAAATTGCAACCTGTACGGAACAGGAGGTTAAAGGTGCTGATTCTCCAAGGAGGGAGATTGCTAGTAAAGCGGCTGGAATGGCGAACCCGAGTACAAGGAGATGAGAAATGAGGTGCGATTTTGAAACCTTTCCCGATCACACGGTGTACCATCTTCTGGGTTTCTCATGCATGTTTTCGATGTAGGAAGATGCCCTTGAACCTGGAGATTTGGGACCCATGGGATGGGTACCACGCAGTATTACTTTAAAGGGTCTGCGTTTGCTCACCCAACCTCACCAAACCTCTCAGCCCCAAGAGTGTCCACCCTTATGTCTCAGTCAGCTGTGGGTCTAGATATGGTCAATCCAGGTGGCATCACAGCTCCTGAACGAATTTTGTAAGAATTTCTCTCTCTTTCACTGTCTTTGTTTCACGGGTTTTTAAAAGTAATTGATTTTTATAATGGGGTTTACCTGCTTTTCACTGCTGTGATTTTGCCGCTTTACACCCACTTGACTCACTTACAGAGAGATATCAATGCATAGGTTTCAAGATTCTTACTAATCAGATATATTCTTGGGCGGTGAATAGGGGGTGTTGAGTCCAATTCACTGAGCAAGGAGTAGGTCTTGTCTATTACCTATTGGGTTTATGGAACGGTATCTGAGCTAATTTGAAACCCTTGTTTTATGCATCACCCCACCTCACCTTTCCCGTTAAGCAGCCATAGTGTGTTTTCTAAACGTGTGACTCTATTCTGTTTTGTAATTCAGTTCAAGGGTAGCGGTTTTTACATTCCCTCTATAAGTGATATCTTATGATAAGTGTCTTTTTCTGTGTGACTTATTTCACTTAGAATCGTCGTACCTAAATCCACTCATCATGCTGCTACTAGCCTTATGACGTTGATTTCATGGCTCAGTGATTTTCCATTGTACATAAGGACCACAACTTCTTTATCCATTTTTCTCTTTCCTGGGATATTTAAGGTGTAACCAAGTGGAGGTTCTTGTCAACAGAGCAGCCCTAAACTTTGGGGTGCCTCTGTCTTGCTGATTTTTAGTTTTCCCAATTTATACGCCCATGAGTGGAAGTGCCCTATGCTCCCTAAGCTGAGTTTTTTAGATGTTTCAGGACACACCGTGCACTTCTCCAGAGTGGCTGTTGGCAATTTACATCCCGCCCATCAGCGTAGCCAGGCTCCCGTTTCTCCATGGCCTGTCCTGCATTACTGGTTTTGACACTTTATTCAGCATGGCCCTTTTGACCGATGGGAAGCGAGACTTCTTTGTAGCGCTGATTTGCCTTTCCAGGTTGCTTGGTTGGCCAAAAAGGGCGTATGCGTTTTTTCCTGAATATATTCAGGAAAAAACGCATACGCCCTTTTTGGCCAAGGGCATCATTGTCGAGGTTTTGCCGCTTTTCCTGTGCTTTAAAGGCGATTCGAATCTCCCTCCTGAAATCTGTTTCCTGCAATTCTGCCTTTCTTTCAAATCCTCTTCGTTGCCTTCCCTCAATATATTTGTGGACGAGAGTCATCATTTATAAGTCTGCAGGTTTGTGAATTGCAGTGCCCCTGAGCTCCATTTTTCAACTCGCTTTCTTGGGAGCTGGCCGCAAAAGCGCAGTATTGCTTCAGGCCCTATTCTCGTCCCAGGCGGCAGGCTGAGCCTGTGGTTAATTCTTCTTCCTGATGGGAAAATAGAGTGACCTCTGCCTGTCCCAAAACCTAGAGCTAGTCTCTCATTGCTTCCCCCTCTTCCCGTTCATCCTCCGGACAAATTGCAACCTGTACGGAACAGGAGGTTAAAGGTGCTGATTCTCCAAGGAGGGAGATTGCTAGTAAAGCGGCTGGAATGGCGAACCCGAGTACAAGGAGATGAGAAATGAGGTGCGATTTTGAAACCTTTCCCGATCACACGGTGTACCATCTTCTGGGTTTCTCATGCATGTTTTCGATGTAGGAAGATGCCCTTGAACCTGGAGATTTGGGACCCATGGGATGGGTACCACGCAGTATTACTTTAAAGGGTCTGCGTTTGCTCACCCAACCTCACCAAACCTCTCAGCCCCAAGAGTGTCCACCCTTATGTCTCAATCAGCTGTGGGTCTAGATATGGTCAATCCAGGTGGCATCACAGCTCCTGAACGAATTTTGTAAGAATTTCTCTCTCTTTCACTGTCTTTGTTTCACGGGTTTTTAAAAGTAATTGATTTTTATAATGGGGTTTACCTGCTTTTCACTGCTGTGATTTTGCCGCTTTACACCCACTTGACTCACTTACAGAGAGATATCAATGCATAGGTTTCAAGATTCTTACTAGTCAGATATATTCTTGGGCGGTGAATAGGGGGTGTTGAGTCCAATTCACTGAGCAAGGAGTAGGTCTTGTCTATTACCTATTGGGTTTATGGAACGGTATCTGAGCTAATTTGAAACCCTTGTTTTATGCATCACCCCACCTCACCTTTCCCGTTAAGCAGCCATAGTGTGTTTTCTAAACGTGTGACTCTATTCTGTTTTGTAATTCAGTTCAAGGGTAGCGGTTTTTACATTCCCTCTATAAGTGATATCTTATGATAAGTGTCTTTTTCTGTGTGACTTATTTCACTTAGAATCGTCGTACCTAAATCCACTCATCATGCTGCTACTAGCCTTATGACGTTGATTTCATGGCTCAGTGATTTTCCATTGTACATAAGGACCACAACTTCTTTATCCATTTTTCTCTTTCCTGGGATATTTAAGGTGTAACCAAGTGGAGGTTCTTGTCAACAGAGCAGCCCTAAACTTTGGGGTGCCTGTGTCTTGCTGATTTTTAGTTTTCCCAATTTATACGCCCATGAGTGGAAGTGCCCTATGCTCCCTAAGCTGAGTTTTTTAGATGTTTCAGGACACACCGTGCACTTCTCCAGAGTGGCTGTTGGCAATTTACATCCCGCCCATCAGCGTAGCCAGGCTCCCGTTTCTCCATGGCCTGTCCTGCATTTCTGGTTTTGACACTTTATTCAGCATGGCCCTTTTGACCGATGGGAAGCGAGACTTCTTTGTAGCGCTGATTTGCCTTTCCAGGTTGCTTGGTTGGCCAAAAAGGGCGTATGCGTTTTTTCCTGAATATATTCAGGAAAAAACGCATACGCCCTTTTTGGCCAAGGGCATCATTGTCGAGGTTTTGCCGCTTTTCCTGTGCTTTAAAGGCGATTCGAATCTCCCTCCTGAAATCTGTTTCCTGCAATTCTGCCTTTCTTTCAAATCCTCTTCGTTGCCTTCCCTCAATATATTTGTGGACGAGAGTCATCATTTATAAGTCTGCAGGTTTGTGAATTGCAGTGCCCCTGAGCTCCATTTTTCAACTCGCTTTCTTGGGAGCTGGCCGCAAAAGCGCAGTATTGCTTCAGGCCCTATTCTCGTCCCAGGCGGCAGGCTGAGCCTGTGGTTAATTCTTCTTCCTGATGGGAAAATAGAGTGACCTGTGCCTGTCCCAAAACCTAGAGCTAGTCTCTCATTGCTTCCCCCTCTTCCCGTTCATCCTCCGGACAAATTGCAACCTGTACGGAACAGGAGGTTAAAGGTGCTGATTCTCCAAGGAGGGAGATTGCTAGTAAAGCGGCTGGAATGGCGAACCCGAGTACAAGGAGATGAGAAATGAGGTGCGATTTTGAAACCTTTCCCGATCACACGGTGTACCATCTTCTGGGTTTCTCATGCATGTTTTCGATGTAGGAAGATGCCCTTGAACCTGGAGATTTGGGACCCATGGGATGGGTACCACGCAGTATTACTTTAAAGGGTCTGCGTTTGCTCACCCAACCTCACCAAACCTCTCAGCCCCAAGAGTGTCCACCCTTATGTCTCAATCAGCTGTGGGTCTAGATATGGTCAATCCAGGTGGCATCACAGCTCCTGAACGAATTTTGTAAGAATTTCTCTCTCTTTCACTGTCTTTGTTTCACGGGTTTTTAAAAGTAATTGATTTTTATAATGGGGTTTACCTGCTTTTCACTGCTGTGATTTTGCCGCTTTACACCCACTTGACTCACTTACAGAGAGATATCAATGCATAGGTTTCAAGATTCTTACTAATCAGATATATTCTTGGGCGGTGAATAGGGGGTGTTGAGTCCAATTCACTGAGCAAGGAGTAGGTCTTGTCTATTACCTATTGGGTTTATGGAACGGTATCTGAGCTAATTTGAAACCCTTGTTTTATGCATCACCCCACCTCACCTTTCCCGTTAAGCAGCCATAGTGTGTTTTCTAAACGTGTGACTCTATTCTGTTTTGTAATTCAGTTCAAGGGTAGCGGTTTTTACATTCCCTCTATAAGTGATATCTTATGATAAGTGTCTTTTTCTGTGTGACTTATTTCACTTAGAATCGTCGTACCTAAATCCACTCATCATGCTGCTACTAGCCTTATGACGTTGATTTCATGGCTCAGTGATTTTCCATTGTACATAAGGACCACAACTTCTTTATCCATTTTTCTCTTTCCTGGGATATTTAAGGTGTAACCAAGTGGAGGTTCTTGTCAACAGAGCAGCCCTAAACTTTGGGGTGCCTCTGTCTTGCTGATTTTTAGTTTTCCCAATTTATACGCCCATGAGTGGAAGTGCCCTATGCTCCCTAAGCTGAGTTTTTTAGATGTTTCAGAACACACCGTGCACTTCTCCAGAGTGGCTGTTGGCAATTTACATCCCGCCCATCAGCGTAGCCAGGCTCCCGTTTCTCCATGGCCTGTCCTGCATTACTGGTTTTGACACTTTATTCAGCATGGCCCTTTTGACCGATGGGAAGCGAGACTTCTTTGTAGCGCTGATTTGCCTTTCCAGGTTGCTTGGTTGGCCAAAAAGGGCGTATGCGTTTTTTCCTGAATATATTCAGGAAAAAACGCATACGCCCTTTTTGGCCAAGGGCATCATTGTCGAGGTTTTGCCGCTTTTCCTGTGCTTTAAAGGCGATTCGAATCTCCCTCCTGAAATCTGTTTCCTGCAATTCTGCCTTTCTTTCAAATCCTCTTCGTTGCCTTCCCTCAATATATTTGTGGACGAGAGTCATCATTTATAAGTCTGCAGGTTTGTGAATTGCAGTGCCCCTGAGCTCCATTTTTCAACTCGCTTTCTTGGGAGCTGGCCGCAAAAGCGCAGTATTGCTTCAGGCCCTATTCTCGTCCCAGGCGGCAGGCTGAGCCTGTGGTTAATTCTTCTTCCTGATGGGAAAATAGAGTGACCTCTGCCTGTCCCAAAACCTAGAGCTAGTCTCTCATTGCTTCCCCCTCTTCCCGTTCATCCTCCGGACAAATTGCAACCTGTACGGAACAGGAGGTTAAAGGTGCTGATTCTCCAAGGAGGGAGATTGCTAGTAAAGCGGCTGGAATGGCGAACCCGAGTACAAGGAGATGAGAAATGAGGTGCGATTTTGAAACCTTTCCCGATCACACGGTGTACCATCTTCTGGGTTTCTCATGCATGTTTTCGATGTAGGAAGATGCCCTTGAACCTGGAGATTTGGGACCCATGGGATGGGTACCACGTAGTATTACTTTAAAGGGTCTGCGTTTGCTCACCCAACCTCACCAAACCTCTCAGCCCCAAGAGTGTCCAACCTTATGTCTCAATCAGCTGTGGGTCTAGATATGGTCAATCCAGGTGGCATCACAGCTCCTGAACGAATTTTGTAAGAATTTCTCTCTCTTTCACTGTCTTTGTTTCACGGGTTTTTAAAAGTAATTGATTTTTATAATGGGGTTTACCTGCTTTTCACTGCTGTGATTTTGCCGCTTTACACCCACTTGACTCACTTACAGAGAGATATCAATGCATAGGTTTCAAGATTCTTACTAGGCAGATATATTCTTGGGCGGTGAATAGGGGGTGTTGAGTCCAATTCACTGAGCAAGGAGTAGGTCTTGTCTATTACCTATTGGGTTTATGGAACGGTATCTGAGCTAATTTGAAACCCTTGTTTTATGCATCACCCCACCTCACTTTTCCCGTTAAGCAGCCATAGTGTGTTTTCTAAACGTGTGACTCTATTCTGTTTTGTAATTCAGTTCAAGGGTAGCGGTTTTTACATTCCCTCTATAATTGATATCTTATGATAAGTGTCTTTTTCTGTGTGACTTATTTCACTTAGAATCGTCGTACCTAAATCCACTCATCATGCTGCTACTAGCCTTATGACGTTGATTTCATGGCTCAGTGATTTTCCATTGTACATAAGGACCACAACTTCTTTATCCATTTTTCTCTTTCCTGGGATATTTAAGGTGTAACCAAGTGGAGGTTCTTGTCAACAGAGCAGCACTAAACTTTGGGGTGCCTCTGTCTTGCTGATTTTTAGTTTTCCCAATTTATACGCCCATGAGTGGAAGTGCCCTATGCTCCCTAACCTGAGTTTTTTAGATGTTTCAGGACACACCGTGCACTTCTCCAGAGTGGCTGTTGGCAATTTACATCCCGCCCATCAGCGTAGCCAGGCTCCCGTTTCTCCATGGCCTGTCCTGCATTTCTGGTTTTGACACTTTATTCAGCATGGCCCTTTTGACCGATGGGAAGCGAGACTTCTTTGTAGCGCTGATTTGCCTTTCCAGGTTGCTTGGTTGGCCAAAAAGGGCGTATGCGTTTTTTCCTGAATATATTCAGGAAAAAACGCATACGCCCTTTTTGGCCAAGGGCATCATTGTCGAGGTTTTGCCGCTTTTCCTGTGCTTTAAAGGCGATTCGAATCTCCCTCCTGAAATCTGTTTCCTGCAATTCTGCCTTTCTTTCAAATCCTCTTCGTTGCCTTCCCTCAATATATTTGTGGACGAGAGTCATCATTTATAAGTCTGCAGGTTTGTGAATTGCAGTGCCCCTGAGCTCCATTTTTCAACTCGCTTTCTTGGGAGCTGGCCGCAAAAGCGCAGTATTGCTTCAGGCCCTATTCTCGTCCCAGGCGGCAGGCTGAGCCTGTGGTTAATTCTTCTTCCTGATGGGAAAATAGAGTGACCTCTGCCTGTCCCAAAACCTAGAGCTAGTCTCTCATTGCTTCCCCCTCTTCCCGTTCATCCTCCGGACAAATTGCAACCGGTACGGAACAGGAGGTTAAAGGTGCTGATTCTCCAAGGAGGGAGATTGCTAGTAAAGCGGCAGGAATGGCGAACCCGAGTACAAGGAGATGAGAAATGAGGTGCGATTTTGAAACCTTTCCCGATCACACGGTGTACCATCTTCTGGGTTTCTCATGCATGTTTTCGATGTAGGAAGATGCCCTTGAACCTGGAGATTT
>NW_028124423.1:0-57861 GCF_965194825.1 Balaenoptera physalus | reverse complement strand
CCAGCCCACGTACGTGTCGTTTCTGAAGAACCAAAAGAGGCACCAGAAGCACTGTGCTACCGTCTCAGAATAATGTTTTATTTAGGCAGGGAGATTTGCACTGTGCGAATGACCTAAGCGATTTAAGGCGCTAGGGAGGTCTAGGTGGCCTTGAACCTGCCAAAAGACTAGCAGGGCTCAGGAGGAGAGTGTTGCTTTTCCAGGCTGCATCTACAAGTCGTGTTTCTGCTTGGCAGAGAGAGAGACGGCAGGTGTGTAAAGGGAGAAGGAACACGAAGCACAGAGTTGTTTCACTGCAGCTCAGGGTCAGCCCTGAGAGCCACTGGCATTACACCGAGGACTTTCCAGAACTCTGGTCGGGGCACATTTGGAAGATTTGTCAGTCTATCGATCCAACGAAGAAAACACTGCCTTGCCTTTCACAGCGCACTCAAAGAGACGATCCGGAGTACCCAGGTAGCGGCACGGTGCTCAGTCGGCCAAGAAGAGTCACTGAGCACACAGCGTTCTTCCAAGGGACGCGGTGAGGCGGCGGGAGTCCTAGGAAGGGCACACTGGCCTTAATGCCCTACTTTCCCTACCGGGGTCATGGAAATCGTCTGTACACGGCCACCCGTGGATGGAAACCCGGACATTACGTTGAGCCTGGGGGACAGGTCTGGTTTCCCCGTTATGTGAAGAGGGCTGCTGGAGGCCTCCTGCCACGAATAGGAAACACTGTGTTAATCGAGGAAAGCTGCCTTTCCCTCAGCCGGCATTGCCACTGTGAAGAGATGACGGGCAACAGCATTGGTTTTCACTGAAATTTGAGGCCGCAGGTGGCCTGCTTTCCCGTTGGGAAAATAACGCTTTCCTCCTTAGGTCCCTATGCCAGACTTGGCACACAGCCCATGTACGGGTAGTTTCTGAGCAACGAAAAGAGACTCACGCCGCACCCTGGACCGTCCCTGATAAAACTCTGGCACGAAGGGAGTTCTGCTTGGGCTGAGTGGCGTGACCGACATAATTCCTTGGCTTAGGCCAAAGCGTCCTTTTCTCTTACAGAAGCTTAGGCAGTGTTGCAGGGGCAACAAGTCCGTGTGTCAGGCTGCGTCTAAAGTCGACTGTCTGCTTGGCGAGCGAGGGCAGGTTGGCGTTCCCAGGATGAACAGCAAGCAGAGGGTTTTTTTCATTGCAGTTCTGGTTCAGCAGCGGGGACCACTTGCAGTACACCTAAGACCTGCTAGACCTGTGCTCGGGAGGACTTTTGAAAGACTGGCAATCCAACTGTGCGACCAAGAGAGCGGGGTTTTGCCTTTCACTCTTCATTCCAAGGGATGATCCGAAGGGCCTAGGTCCCTGGTATGTTGGGAGGTCGCCTAAGAAGTGGCATCCGGTACACACTGTGTTTCCATGAGACGTGGTGAGGACGCGGGAGTCCCAGGAGTCCTGAAAAGCACACTAGCGTGTAGCCACTGCTTTGAGTGAGGCTTGCTGGGAAATGCTGCCTGCCGGCCCGGCGCTGTGGATGCAATGCCCGGACCTGGCCTTCAGCTTGGCGCTCAGCGTAGTTTCCCTTTCATGTGCAGGCGAGCCTGGGATGCCTCTGGAGTGGAAGTGGAAACACGCTATGTCTCTCAAGAAAAGCCCACTTTCCTTCCAAAGACATGCCAGCATGCAAGCGTGGGCTGACAGAGCACTGTATTCCAGGCAGCTTTCACGTTGAACCATCCTTCTTTCCAGTTGGGAGGTACTAGAGTGCTCTGAAGGTCCCAATCTCAAAGTTGAACACAGCCCACGTACGTATAGGTTCTCCCGAACCGAAAGGGACCCAAGGAGGACTGCGGCACCTGCTCTGAATAACTCTGTAGCCGGGGTGTGGCGCACTGTGCGAATGGCACGAAATATTAGAGGGGCTAGGTCGAGTGAGTTAGGTGTCCCTGCCGCTGCCAAAAGCCTAGCAGTGTGCAGGGGGAAACCGTCCCTTTTCCAGACTGCATCTAAAGTCGAGTTACTGCTCGCCAGAAAGAGCCGGTAGCTAAGTACACCCAGAAAGAACGCTACGCACCGGCTTTCTCCTTGCTCCTCAGCGGCAGCACTGAGAGATACATTAGGCATTACACCTAAGACCTTCTACACCTCTGTTCAGGGAGCACTTTTGAATGTCTTGGCTATCTAGCTATCCAGCAAAGAAAAGAGTGTGTTGCCTCTCACTCGGCATGCAAAGAGATGAGCCGGAGGGCTTTGCTAGCGGCACGGTGCTCAGGGGGCCTAGAAGAGGACTCGGGACACAGTGTTCTTCCAGGGGACATGCTGAGGCGGCGGGGGTCCAGGGAAAGGCACACGAACATTCATGCACTACTTGCCTAAGGTTTCGTGGAAAGCCTCTGCACGCATCAGGGCGTGGATGGAATACCTGAACCTTCCTTGGGTCCTTGTGGAACAGCATAGTGTTCCCTTTATGTATGTAGGGCGCCGGGAGGCCTCCTGCACGCTTCAGAAAACAGAGTGTTTCTCTAGGAGAGCTCCCTTTCCCTCACATAGCCATTCTACTTGTGAAGAGAACACGAGCAGCCACACTGTGTCTCAGGACACTTTGAGGCCGCACTCTCAGCTCTCCCGCTGGCAAAGTAATGCTCTTGGCTCTAGGTAACCAATATCAAAATCGAACCCAGCGCATGCACCCGGAGTTTCTGACCAACCAAGAGAGACTCAAGCAGCACGCTGGACCTTCCCTGATAAAACTTTGGCGCCAAGGGGGTCCTGCATGGGCTGAATGGCTTCAAGGACATAATTCCCGGGGATAGGCCAAATGGTCCTTGTAGCTCAGAAAAGCCGAGGTAGCGTTCAGGGACAAACTGTACGTTTGTCGGGCTGCCTCTGTAGTCGGCCTTCTGCTTGGCAGAGAGAGACGGCGGGTAAGGGTTCCCAGTATGACCAATAAACACAGCGTTTTTTCGTGGCAGCAGTGGTTCAGCAGTGGGGACCTTTTGCATTACACCTGAGACCTGCTAGGCCTGTGTTCGGGAGGCCTGTTGAAAGCCTGGCAATCTCCATGGGCAACGAAGAGAGAGCAGAGCGTTGCCTCTCCTTCTTCATGCAGAGAAATGATGCGAAGGGCCTAGGGACCTGTGTTTGGTTAGGTCACCTAAGAAGAGACATTGGGTACACAGTGTTTTTCCACGCCCAGGTGGTGAGGACCCAGGAGTCCTAGGAGTCCTGAACGGCACACGAGCCTTAAGCCACTGCCATGACTAAGGCTTCTGGGCAAATGCTGCATGCCTGCCAGCATTGTGGATGCCGTCCTGGACTTTGCTTTGATCTGCGTGATCAGTGTAGAGCGCCCTTTATGTAAAGGGGCCTCTGGCATGCCTCAGGCAAGGAAGTGGAAACACCTTTTGTCTTTCCTGTAAAGCAGCACCCTTTCCTTTGAGACCCATTCCAGCACGCAAGGAAGGACTCGCAGAACGCCGTATGTAGGCACCTTGGAGGCTACGAGGATTCCTCGTTCAACTAGGGAATTCCTCCGTTTCTCATAAGGTCCCAGAATCAAAGTTGAACCCAGCCCACGTACGTGTCGTTTCTGAAGAACCAAAAGAGGCACCAGAAGCACTGTGCTACCGTCTCAGAATAATGTTTTATTTAGGCAGGGAGATTTGCACTGTGCGAATGACCTAAGCGATTTAAGGCGCTAGGGAGGTCTAGGTGGCCTTGAACCTGCCAAAAGACTAGCAGGGCTCAGGAGGAGAGTGTTGCTTTTCCAGGCTGCATCTAAAAGTCGTGTTTCTGCTTGGCAGAGAGAGAGACGGCAGGTGTGTAAAGGGAGAAGGAACACGAAGCACAGAGTTGTTTCACTGCAGCTCAGGGTCAGCCCTGAGAGCCACTGGCATTACACCGAGGACTTTCCAGAACTCTGGTCGGGGCACATTTGGAAGATTTGTCAGTCTATCGATCCAACGAAGAAAACACTGCCTTGCCTTTCACAGCGCACTCAAAGAGACGATCCGGAGTACCCAGGTAGCGGCACGGTGCTCAGTCGGCCAAGAAGAGTCACTGAGCACACAGCGTTCTTCCAAGGGACGCGGTGAGGCGGCGGGAGTCCTAGGAAGGGCACACTGGCCTTAATGCCCTACTTTCCCTACCGGGGTCATGGAAATCGTCTGTACACGGCCACCCGTGGATGGAAACCCGGACATTACGTTGAGCCTGGGGGACAGGTCTGGTTTCCCCGTTATGTGAAGAGGGCTGCTGGAGGCCTCCTGCCACGAATAGGAAACACTGTGTTAATCGAGGAAAGCTGCCTTTCCCTCAGCCGGCATTGCCACTGTGAAGAGATGACGGGCAACAGCATTGGTTTTCACTGAAATTTGAGGCCGCAGGTGGCCTGCTTTCCCGTTGGGAAAATAACGCTTTCCTCCTTAGGTCCCTATGCCAGACTTGGCACACAGCCCATGTACGGGTAGTTTCTGAGCAACGAAAAGAGACTCACGCCGCACCCTGGACCGTCCCTGATAAAACTCTGGCACGAAGGGAGTTCTGCTTGGGCTGAGTGGCGTGACCGACATAATTCCTTGGCTTAGGCCAAAGCGTCCTTTTCTCTTACAGAAGCTTAGGCAGTGTTGCAGGGGCAACAAGTCCGTGTGTCAGGCTGCGTCTAAAGTCGACTGTCTGCTTGGCGAGCGAGGGCAGGTTGGCGTTCCCAGGATGAACAGCAAGCAGAGGGTTTTTTTCATTGCAGTTCTGGTTCAGCAGCGGGGACCACTTGCAGTACACCTAAGACCTGCTAGACCTGTGCTCGGGAGGACTTTTGAAAGACTGGCAATCCAACTGTGCGACCAAGAGAGCGGGGTTTTGCCTTTCACTCTTCATTCCAAGGGATGATCCGAAGGGCCTAGGTCCCTGGTATGTTGGGAGGTCGCCTAAGAAGTGGCATCCGGTACACACTGTGTTTCCATGAGACGTGGTGAGGACGCGGGAGTCCCAGGAGTCCTGAAAAGCACACTAGCGTGTAGCCACTGCTTTGAGTGAGGCTTGCTGGGAAATGCTGCCTGCCGGCCCGGCGCTGTGGATGCAATGCCCGGACCTGGCCTTCAGCTTGGCGCTCAGCGTAGTTTTCCTTTCATGTGCAGGCGAGCCTGGGATGCCTCTGGAGTGGAAGTGGAAACACGCTATGTCTCTCAAGAAAAGCCCACTTTCCTTCCAAAGACATGCCAGCATGCAAGCGTGGGCTGACAGAGCACTGTATTCCAGGCAGCTTTCACGTTGAACCATCCTTCTTTCCAGTTGGGAGGTACTAGAGTGCTCTGAAGGTCCCAATCTCAAAGTTGAACACAGCCCACGTACGTATAGGTTCTCCCGAACCGAAAGGGACCCAAGGAGGACTGCGGCACCTGCTCTGAATAACTCTGTAGCCGGGGTGTGGCGCACTGTGCGAATGGCACGAAATATTAGAGGGGCTAGGTCGAGTGAGTTAGGTGTCCCTGCCGCTGCCAAAAGCCTAGCAGTGTGCAGGGGGAAACCGTCCCTTTTCCAGACTGCATCTAAAGTCGAGTTACTGCTCGCCAGAAAGAGCCGGTAGCTAAGTACACCCAGAAAGAACGCTACGCACCGGCTTTCTCCTTGCTCCTCAGCGGCAGCACTGAGAGATACATTAGGCATTACACCTAAGACCTTCTACACCTCTGTTCAGGGAGCACTTTTGAATGTCTTGGCTATCTAGCTATCCAGCAAAGAAAAGAGTGTGTTGCCTCTCACTCGGCATGCAAAGAGATGAGCCGGAGGGCTTTGCTAGCGGCACGGTGCTCAGGGGGCCTAGAAGAGGACTCGGGACACAGTGTTCTTCCAGGGGACATGCTGAGGCGGCGGGGGTCCAGGGAAAGGCACACGAACATTCATGCACTACTTGCCTAAGGTTTCGTGGAAAGCCTCTGCACGCATCAGGGCGTGGATGGAATACCTGAACCTTCCTTGGGTCCTTGTGGAACAGCATAGTGTTCCCTTTATGTATGTAGGGCGCCGGGAGGCCTCCTGCACGCTTCAGAAAACAGAGTGTTTCTCTAGGAGAGCTCCCTTTCCCTCACATAGCCATTCTACTTGTGAAGAGAACACGAGCAGCCACACTGTGTCTCAGGACACTTTGAGGCCGCACTCTCAGCTCTCCCGCTGGCAAAGTAATGCTCTTGGCTCTAGGTAACCAATATCAAAATCGAACCCAGCGCATGCACCCGGAGTTTCTGACCAACCAAGAGAGACTCAAGCAGCACGCTGGACCTTCCCTGATAAAACTTTGGCGCCAAGGGGGTCCTGCATGGGCTGAATGGCTTCAAGGACATAATTCCCGGGGATAGGCCAAATGGTCCTTGTAGCTCAGAAAAGCCGAGGTAGCGTTCAGGGACAAACTGTACGTTTGTCGGGCTGCCTCTGTAGTCGGCCTTCTGCTTGGCAGAGAGAGACGGCGGGTAAGGGTTCCCAGTATGACCAATAAACACAGCGTTTTTTCGTGGCAGCAGTGGTTCAGCAGTGGGGACCTTTTGCATTACACCTGAGACCTGCTAGGCCTGTGTTCGGGAGGCCTGTTGAAAGCCTGGCAATCTCCATGGGCAACGAAGAGAGAGCAGAGCGTTGCCTTTCCTTCTTCATGCACAGAAATGATCCGAGGGCCTAGGGACCTGTGTTTGGTTAGGTCACCTAAGAAGAGACATTGGGTACACAGTGTTTTTCCACGCCCAGGTGGTGAGGACCCAGGAGTCCTAGGAGTCCTGAACGGCACACGAGCCTTAAGCCACTGCCATGACTAAGGCTTCTGGGCAAATGCTGCATGCCTGCCAGCATTGTGGATGCCGTCCTGGACTTTGCTTTGATCTTCGTGATCAGTGTAGAGCGCCCTTTATGTAAAGGGGCCTCTGGCATGCCTCAGGCAAGGAAGTGGAAACACCTTTTGTCTTTCCTGTAAAGCACCCTTTCCTTTGAGACCCATTCCAGCACGCAAGGAAGGACTCGCAGAACGCCGTATGTAGGCACCTTGGAGGCTACGAGGATTCCTCGTTCAACTAGGGAATTCCTCCGTTTCTCATAAGGTCCCAGAATCAAAGTTGAACCCAGCCCACGTACGTGTCGTTTCTGAAGAACCAAAAGAGGCACCAGAAGCACTGTGCTACCGTCTCAGAATAATGTTTTATTTAGGCAGGGAGATTTGCACTGTGCGAATGACCTAAGCGATTTAAGGCGCTAGGGAGGTCTAGGTGGCCTTGAACCTGCCAAAAGACTAGCAGGGCTCAGGAGGAGAGTGTTGCTTTTCCAGGCTGCATCTAAAAGTCGTGTTTCTGCTTGGCAGAGAGAGAGACGGCAGGTGTGTAAAGGGAGAAGGAACACGAAGCACAGAGTTGTTTCACTGCAGCTCAGGGTCAGCCCTGAGAGCCACTGGCATTACACCGAGGACTTTCCAGAACTCTGGTCGGGGCACATTTGGAAGATTTGTCAGTCTATCGATCCAACGAAGAAAACACTGCCTTGCCTTTCACAGCGCACTCAAAGAGACGATCCGGAGTACCCAGGTAGCGGCACGGTGCTCAGTCGGCCAAGAAGAGTCACTGAGCACACAGCGTTCTTCCAAGGGACGCGGTGAGGCGGCGGGAGTCCTAGGAAGGGCACACTGGCCTTAATGCCCTACTTTCCCTACCGGGGTCATGGAAATCGTCTGTACACGGCCACCCGTGGATGGAAACCCGGACATTACGTTGAGCCTGGGGGACAGGTCTGGTTTCCCCGTTATGTGAAGAGGGCTGCTGGAGGCCTCCTGCCACGAATAGGAAACACTGTGTTAATCGAGGAAAGCTGCCTTTCCCTCAGTCGGCATTGCCACTGTGAAGAGATGACGGGCAACAGCATTGGTTTTCACTGAAATTTGAGGCCGCAGGTGGCCTGCTTTCCCGTTGGGAAAATAACGCTTTCCTCCTTAGGTCCCTATGCCAGACTTGGCACACAGCCCATGTACGGGTAGTTTCTGAGCAACGAAAAGAGACTCACGCCGCACCCTGGACCTTCCCTGATAAAACTCTGGCACGAAGGGAGTTCTGCTTGGGCTGAGTGGCGTGACCGACATAATTCCTTGGCTTAGGCCAAAGCGTCCTTTTCTCTTACAGAAGCTTAGGCAGTGTTGCAGGGGCAACAAGTCCGTGTGTCAGGCTGCGTCTAAAGTCGACTGTCTGCTTGGCGAGCGAGGGCAGGTTGGCGTTCCCAGGATGAACAGCAAGCAGAGGGTTTTTTTCATTGCAGTTCTGGTTCAGCAGCGGGGACCACTTGCAGTACACCTAAGACCTGCTAGACCTGTGCTCGGGAGGACTTTTGAAAGACTGGCAATCCAACTGTGCGACCAAGAGAGCGGGGTTTTGCCTTTCACTCTTCATTCCAAGGGATGATCCGAAGGGCCTAGGTCCCTGGTATGTTGGGAGGTCGCCTAAGAAGTGGCATCCGGTACACACTGTGTTTCCATGAGACGTGGTGAGGACGCGGGAGTCCCAGGAGTCCTGAAAAGCACACTAGCGTGTAGCCACTGCTTTGAGTGAGGCTTGCTGGGAAATGCTGCCTGCCGGCCCGGCGCTGTGGATGCAATGCCCGGACCTGGCCTTCAGCTTGGCGCTCAGCGTAGTTTTCCTTTCATGTGCAGGCGAGCCTGGGATGCCTCTGGAGTGGAAGTGGAAACACGCTATGTCTCTCAAGAAAAGCCCACTTTCCTTCCAAAGACATGCCAGCATGCAAGCGTGGGCTGACAGAGCACTGTATTCCAGGCAGCTTTCACGTTGAACCATCCTTCTTTCCAGTTGGGAGGTACTAGAGTGCTCTGAAGGTCCCAATCTCAAAGTTGAACACAGCCCACGTACGTATAGGTTCTCCCGAACCGAAAGGGACCCAAGGAGGACTGCGGCACCTGCTCTGAATAACTCTGTAGCCGGGGTGTGGCGCACTGTGCGAATGGCACGAAATATTAGAGGGGCTAGGTCGAGTGAGTTAGGTGTCCCTGCCGCTGCCAAAAGCCTAGCAGTGTGCAGGGGGAAACCGTCCCTTTTCCAGACTGCATCTAAAGTCGAGTTACTGCTCGCCAGAAAGAGCCGGTAGCTAAGTACACCCAGAAAGAACGCTACGCACCGGCTTTCTCCTTGCTCCTCAGCGGCAGCACTGAGAGATACATTAGGCATTACACCTAAGACCTTCTACACCTCTGTTCAGGGAGCACTTTTGAATGTCTTGGCTATCTAGCTATCCAGCAAAGAAAAGAGTGTGTTGCCTCTCACTCGGCATGCAAAGAGATGAGCCGGAGGGCTTTGCTAGCGGCACGGTGCTCAGGGGGCCTAGAAGAGGACTCGGGACACAGTGTTCTTCCAGGGGACATGCTGAGGCGGCGGGGGTCCAGGGAAAGGCACACGAACATTCATGCACTACTTGCCTAAGGTTTCGTGGAAAGCCTCTGCACGCATCAGGGCGTGGATGGAATACCTGAACCTTCCTTGGGTCCTTGTGGAACAGCATAGTGTTCCCTTTATGTATGTAGGGCGCCGGGAGGCCTCCTGCACGCTTCAGAAAACAGAGTGTTTCTCTAGGAGAGCTCCCTTTCCCTCACATAGCCATTCTACTTGTGAAGAGAACACGAGCAGCCACACTGTGTCTCAGGACACTTTGAGGCCGCACTCTCAGCTCTCCCGCTGGCAAAGTAATGCTCTTGGCTCTAGGTAACCAATATCAAAATCGAACCCAGCGCATGCACCCGGAGTTTCTGACCAACCAAGAGAGACTCAAGCAGCACGCTGGACCTTCCCTGATAAAACTTTGGCGCCAAGGGGGTCCTGCATGGGCTGAATGGCTTCAAGGACATAATTCCCGGGGATAGGCCAAATGGTCCTTGTAGCTCAGAAAAGCCGAGGTAGCGTTCAGGGACAAACTGTACGTTTGTCGGGCTGCCTCTGTAGTCGGCCTTCTGCTTGGCAGAGAGAGACGGCGGGTAAGGGTTCCCAGTATGACCAATAAACACAGCGTTTTTTCGTGGCAGCAGTGGTTCAGCAGTGGGGACCTTTTGCATTACACCTGAGACCTGCTAGGCCTGTGTTCGGGAGGCCTGTTGAAAGCCTGGCAATCTCCATGGGCAACGAAGAGAGAGCAGAGCGTTGCCTTTCCTTCTTCATGCACAGAAATGATCCGAGGGCCTAGGGACCTGTGTTTGGTTAGGTCACCTAAGAAGAGACATTGGGTACACAGTGTTTTTCCACGCCCAGGTGGTGAGGACCCAGGAGTCCTAGGAGTCCTGAACGGCACACGAGCCTTAAGCCACTGCCATGACTAAGGCTTCTGGGCAAATGCTGCATGCCTGCCAGCATTGTGGATGCCGTCCTGGACTTTGCTTTGATCTTCGTGATCAGTGTAGAGCGCCCTTTATGTAAAGGGGCCTCTGGCATGCCTCAGGCAAGGAAGTGGAAACACCTTTTGTCTTTCCTGTAAAGCACCCTTTCCTTTGAGACCCATTCCAGCACGCAAGGAAGGACTCGCAGAACGCCGTATGTAGGCACCTTGGAGGCTACGAGGATTCCTCGTTCAACTAGGGAATTCCTCCGTTTCTCATAAGGTCCCAGAATCAAAGTTGAACCCAGCCCACGTACGTGTCGTTTCTGAAGAACCAAAAGAGGCACCAGAAGCACTGTGCTACCGTCTCAGAATAATGTTTTATTTAGGCAGGGAGATTTGCACTGTGCGAATGACCTAAGCGATTTAAGGCGCTAGGGAGGTCTAGGTGGCCTTGAACCTGCCAAAAGACTAGCAGGGCTCAGGAGGAGAGTGTTGCTTTTCCAGGCTGCATCTAAAAGTCGTGTTTCTGCTTGGCAGAGAGAGAGACGGCAGGTGTGTAAAGGGAGAAGGAACACGAAGCACAGAGTTGTTTCACTGCAGCTCAGGGTCAGCCCTGAGAGCCACTGGCATTACACCGAGGACTTTCCAGAACTCTGGTCGGGGCACATTTGGAAGATTTGTCAGTCTATCGATCCAACGAAGAAAACACTGCCTTGCCTTTCACAGCGCACTCAAAGAGACGATCCGGAGTACCCAGTTAGCGGCACAGTGCTCAGTCGGCCAAGAAGAGTCACTGAGCACACAGCGTTCTTCCAAGGGACGCGGTGAGGCGGCGGGAGTCCTAGGAAGGGCACACTGGCCTTAATGCCCTACTTTCCCTACCGGGGTCATGGAAATCGTCTGTACACGGCCACCCGTGGATGGAAACCCGGACATTACGTTGAGCCTGGGGGACAGGTCTGGTTTCCCCGTTATGTGAAGAGGGCTGCTGGAGGCCTCCTGCCACGAATAGGAAACACTGTGTTAATCGAGGAAAGCTGCCTTTCCCTCAGCCGGCATTGCCACTGTGAAGAGATGACGGGCAACAGCATTGGTTTTCACTGAAATTTGAGGCCGCAGGTGGCCTGCTTTCCCGTTGGGAAAATAACGCTTTCCTCCTTAGGTCCCTATGCCAGACTTGGCACACAGCCCATGTACGGGTAGTTTCTGAGCAACGAAAAGAGACTCACGCCGCACCCTGGACCGTCCCTGATAAAACTCTGGCACGAAGGGAGTTCTGCTTGGGCTGAGTGGCGTGACCGACATAATTCCTTGGCTTAGGCCAAAGCGTCCTTTTCTCTTACAGAAGCTTAGGCAGTGTTGCAGGGGCAACAAGTCCGTGTGTCAGGCTGCGTCTAAAGTCGACTGTCTGCTTGGCGAGCGAGGGCAGGTTGGCGTTCCCAGGATGAACAGCAAGCAGAGGGTTTTTTTCATTGCAGTTCTGGTTCAGCAGCGGGGACCACTTGCAGTACACCTAAGACCTGCTAGACCTGTGCTCGGGAGGACTTTTGAAAGACTGGCAATCCAACTGTGCGACCAAGAGAGCGGGGTTTTGCCTTTCACTCTTCATTCCAAGGGATGATCCGAAGGGCCTAGGTCCCTGGTATGTTGGGAGGTCGCCTAAGAAGTGGCATCCGGTACACACTGTGTTTCCATGAGACGTGGTGAGGACGCGGGAGTCCCAGGAGTCCTGAAAAGCACACTAGCGTGTAGCCACTGCTTTGAGTGAGGCTTGCTGGGAAATGCTGCCTGCCGGCCCGGCGCTGTGGATGCAATGCCCGGACCTGGCCTTCAGCTTGGCGCTCAGCGTAGTTTTCCTTTCATGTGCAGGCGAGCCTGGGATGCCTCTGGAGTGGAAGTGGAAACACGCTATGTCTCTCAAGAAAAGCCCACTTTCCTTCCAAAGACATGCCAGCATGCAAGCGTGGGCTGACAGAGCACTGTATTCCAGGCAGCTTTCACGTTGAACCATCCTTCTTTCCAGTTGGGAGGTACTAGAGTGCTCTGAAGGTCCCAATCTCAAAGTTGAACACAGCCCACGTACGTATAGGTTCTCCCGAACCGAAAGGGACCCAAGGAGGACTGCGGCACCTGCTCTGAATAACTCTGTAGCCGGGGTGTGGCGCACTGTGCGAATGGCACGAAATATTAGAGGGGCTAGGTCGAGTGAGTTAGGTGTCCCTGCCGCTGCCAAAAGCCTAGCAGTGTGCAGGGGGAAACCGTCCCTTTTCCAGACTGCATCTAAAGTCGAGTTACTGCTCGCCAGAAAGAGCCGGTAGCTAAGTACACCCAGAAAGAACGCTACGCACCGGCTTTCTCCTTGCTCCTCAGCGGCAGCACTGAGAGATACATTAGGCATTACACCTAAGACCTTCTACACCTCTGTTCAGGGAGCACTTTTGAATGTCTTGGCTATCTAGCTATCCAGCAAAGAAAAGAGTGTGTTGCCTCTCACTCGGCATGCAAAGAGATGAGCCGGAGGGCTTTGCTAGCGGCACGGTGCTCAGGGGGCCTAGAAGAGGACTCGGGACACAGTGTTCTTCCAGGGGACATGCTGAGGCGGCGGGGGTCCAGGGAAAGGCACACGAACATTCATGCACTACTTGCCTAAGGTTTCGTGGAAAGCCTCTGCACGCATCAGGGCGTGGATGGAATACCTGAACCTTCCTTGGGTCCTTGTGGAACAGCATAGTGTTCCCTTTATGTATGTAGGGCGCCGGGAGGCCTCCTGCACGCTTCAGAAAACAGAGTGTTTCTCTAGGAGAGCTCCCTTTCCCTCACATAGCCATTCTACTTGTGAAGAGAACACGAGCAGCCACACTGTGTCTCAGGACACTTTGAGGCCGCACTCTCAGCTCTCCCGCTGGCAAAGTAATGCTCTTGGCTCTAGGTAACCAATATCAAAATCGAACCCAGCGCATGCACCCGGAGTTTCTCACCAACCAAGAGAGACTCAAGCAGCACGCTGGACCTTCCCTGATAAAACTTTGGCGCCAAGGGGGTCCTGCATGGGCTGAATGGCTTCAAGGACATAATTCCCGGGGATAGGCCAAATGGTCCTTGTAGCTCAGAAAAGCCGAGGTAGCGTTCAGGGGCAAACTGTACGTTTGTCGGGCTGCCTCTGTAGTCGGCCTTCTGCTTGGCAGAGAGAGACGGCGGGTAAGGGTTCCCAGTATGACCAATAAACACAGCGATTTTTCGTGGCAGCAGTGGTTCAGCAGTGGGGACCTTTTGCATTACACCTGAGACCTGCTAGGCCTGTGTTCGGGAGGCCTGTTGAAAGCCTGGCAATCTCCATGGGCAACGAAGAGAGAGCAGAGCGTTGCCTCTCCTTCTTCATGCAGAGAAATGATGCGAAGGGCCTAGGGACCTGTGTTTGGTTAGGTCACCTAAGAAGAGACATTGGGTACACAGTGTTTTTCCACGCCCAGGTGGTGAGGGCCCAGGAGTCCTAGGAGTCCTGAACGGCACACGAGCCTTAAGCCACTGCCATGACTAAGGCTTCTGGGCAAATGCTGCATGCCTGCCAGCATTGTGGATGCCGTCCTGGACTTTGTTTTGATCTTCGTGATCAGTGTAGAGCGCCCTTTATGTAAAGGGGCCTCTGGCATGCCTCAGGCAAGGAAGTGGAAACACCTTTTGTCTTTCCTGTAAAGCACCCTTTCCTTTGAGACCCATTCCAGCACGCAAGGAAGGACTCGCAGAACGCCGTATGTAGGCACCTTGGAGGCTACGAGGATTCCTCGTTCAACTAGGGAATTCCTCCGTTTCTCATAAGGTCCCAGAATCAAAGTTGAACCCAGCCCACGTACGTGTCGTTTCTGAAGAACCAAAAGAGGCACCAGAAGCACTGTGCTACCTTCTCAGAATAATGTTTTATTTAGGCAGGGAGATTTGCACTGTGCGAATGACCTAAGCGATTTAAGGCGCTAGGGAGGTCTAGGTGGCCTTGAACCTGCCAAAAGACTAGCAGGGCTCAGGAGGAGAGTGTTGCTTTTCCAGGCTGCATCTAAAAGTCGTGTTTCTGCTTGGCAGAGAGAGAGACGGCAGGTGTGTAAAGGGAGAAGGAACACGAAGCACAGAGTTGTTTCACTGCAGCTCAGGGTCAGCCCTGAGAGCCACTGGCATTACACCGAGGACTTTCCAGAACTCTGGTCGGGGCACATTTGGAAGATTTGTCAGTCTATCGATCCAACGAAGAAAACACTGCCTTGCCTTTCACAGCGCACTCAAAGAGACGATCCGGAGTACCCAGGTAGCGGCACGGTGCTCAGTCGGCCAAGAAGAGTCACTGAGCACACAGCGTTCTTCCAAGGGACGCGGTGAGGCGGCGGGAGTCCTAGGAAGGGCACACTGGCCTTAATGCCCTACTTTCCCTACCGGGGTCATGGAAATCGTCTGTACACGGCCACCCGTGGATGGAAACCCGGACATTACGTTGAGCCTGGGGGACAGGTCTGGTTTCCCCGTTATGTGAAGAGGGCTGCTGGAGGCCTCCTGCCACGAATAGGAAACACTGTGTTAATCGAGGAAAGCTGCCTTTCCCTCAGCCGGCATTGCCACTGTGAAGAGATGACGGGCAACAGCATTGGTTTTCACTGAAATTTGAGGCCGCAGGTGGCCTGCTTTCCCGTTGGGAAAATAACGCTTTCCTCCTTAGGTCCCTATGCCAGACTTGGCACACAGCCCATGTACGGGTAGTTTCTGAGCAACGAAAAGAGACTCACGCCGCACCCTGGACCGTCCCTGATAAAACTCTGGCACGAAGGGAGTTCTGCTTGGGCTGAGTGGCGTGACCGACATAATTCCTTGGCTTAGGCCAAAGCGTCCTTTTCTCTTACAGAAGCTTAGGCAGTGTTGCAGGGGCAACAAGTCCGTGTGTCAGGCTGCGTCTAAAGTCGACTGTCTGCTTGGCGAGCGAGGGCAGGTTGGCGTTCCCAGGATGAACAGCAAGCAGAGGGTTTTTTTCATTGCAGTTCTGGTTCAGCAGCGGGGACCACTTGCAGTACACCTAAGACCTGCTAGACCTGTGCTCGGGAGGACTTTTGAAAGACTGGCAATCCAACTGTGCGACCAAGAGAGCGGGGTTTTGCCTTTCACTCTTCATTCCAAGGGATGATCCGAAGGGCCTAGGTCCCTGGTATGTTGGGAGGTCGCCTAAGAAGTGGCATCCGGTACACACTGTGTTTCCATGAGACGTGGTGAGGACGCGGGAGTCCCAGGAGTCCTGAAAAGCACACTAGCGTGTAGCCACTGCTTTGAGTGAGGCTTGCTGGGAAATGCTGCCTGCCGGCCCGGCGCTGTGGATGCAATGCCCGGACCTGGCCTTCAGCTTGGCGCTCAGCGTAGTTTCCCTTTCATGTGCAGGCGAGCCTGGGATGCCTCTGGAGTGGAAGTGGAAACACGCTATGTCTCTCAAGAAAAGCCCACTTTCCTTCCAAAGACATGCCAGCATGCAAGCGTGGGCTGACAGAGCACTGTATTCCAGGCAGCTTTCACGTTGAACCATCCTTCTTTCCAGTTGGGAGGTACTAGAGTGCTCTGAAGGTCCCAATCTCAAAGTTGAACACAGCCCACGTACGTATAGGTTCTCCCGAACCGAAAGGGACCCAAGGAGGACTGCGGCACCTGCTCTGAATAACTCTGTAGCCGGGGTGTGGCGCACTGTGCGAATGGCACGAAATATTAGAGGGGCTAGGTCGAGTGAGTTAGGTGTCCCTGCCGCTGCCAAAAGCCTAGCAGTGTGCAGGGGGAAACCGTCCCTTTTCCAGACTGCATCTAAAGTCGAGTTACTGCTCGCCAGAAAGAGCCGGTAGCTAAGTACACCCAGAAAGAACGCTACGCACCGGCTTTCTCCTTGCTCCTCAGCGGCAGCACTGAGAGATACATTAGGCATTACACCTAAGACCTTCTACACCTCTGTTCAGGGAGCACTTTTGAATGTCTTGGCTATCTAGCTATCCAGCAAAGAAAAGAGTGTGTTGCCTCTCACTCGGCATGCAAAGAGATGAGCCGGAGGGCTTTGCTAGCGGCACGGTGCTCAGGGGGCCTAGAAGAGGACTCGGGACACAGTGTTCTTCCAGGGGACATGCTGAGGCGGCGGGGGTCCAGGGAAAGGCACACGAACATTCATGCACTACTTGCCTAAGGTTTCGTGGAAAGCCTCTGCACGCATCAGGGCGTGGATGGAATACCTGAACCTTCCTTGGGTCCTTGTGGAACAGCATAGTGTTCCCTTTATGTATGTAGGGCGCCGGGAGGCCTCCTGCACGCTTCAGAAAACAGAGTGTTTCTCTAGGAGAGCTCCCTTTCCCTCACATAGCCATTCTACTTGTGAAGAGAACACGAGCAGCCACACTGTGTCTCAGGACACTTTGAGGCCGCACTTTCAGCTCTCCCGCTGGCAAAGTAATGCTCTTGGCTCTAGGTAACCAATATCAAAATTGAACCCAGCGCATGCACCCGGAGTTTCTGACCAACCAAGAGAGACTCAAGCAGCACGCTGGACCTTCCCTGATAAAACTTTGGCGCCAAGGGGGTCCTGCATGGGCTGAATGGCTTCAAGGACATAATTCCCGGGGATAGGCCAAATGGTCCTTGTAGCTCAGAAAAGCCGAGGTAGCGTTCAGGGACAAACTGTACGTTTGTCGGGCTGCCTCTGTAGTCGGCCTTCTGCTTGGCAGAGAGAGACGGCGGGTAAGGGTTCCCAGTATGACCAATAAACACAGCGTTTTTTCGTGGCAGCAGTGGTTCAGCAGTGGGGACCTTTTGCATTACACCTGAGACCTGCTAGGCCTGTGTTCGGGAGGCCTGTTGAAAGCCTGGCAATCTCCATGGGCAACGAAGAGAGAGCAGAGCGTTGCCTCTCCTTCTTCATGCAGAGAAATGATGCGAAGGGCCTAGGGACCTGTGTTTGGTTAGGTCACCTAAGAAGAGACATTGGGTACACAGTGTTTTTCCACGCCCAGGTGGTGAGGACCCAGGAGTCCTAGGAGTCCTGAACGGCACACGAGCCTTAAGCCACTGCCATGACTAAGGCTTCTGGGCAAATGCTGCATGCCTGCCAGCATTGTGGATGCCGTCCTGGACTTTGCTTTGATCTGCGTGATCAGTGTAGAGCGCCCTTTATGTAAAGGGGCCTCTGGCATGCCTCAGGCAAGGAAGTGGAAACACCTTTTGTCTTTCCTGTAAAGCAGCACCCTTTCCTTTGAGACCCATTCCAGCACGCAAGGAAGGACTCGCAGAACGCCGTATGTAGGCACCTTGGAGGCTACGAGGATTCCTCGTTCAACTAGGGAATTCCTCCGTTTCTCATAAGGTCCCAGAATCAAAGTTGAACCCAGCCCACGTACGTGTCGTTTCTGAAGAACCAAAAGAGGCACCAGAAGCACTGTGCTACCTTCTCAGAATAATGTTTTATTTAGGCAGGGAGATTTGCACTGTGCGAATGACCTAAGCGATTTAAGGCGCTAGGGAGGTCTAGGTGGCCTTGAACCTGCCAAAAGACTAGCAGGGCTCAGGAGGAGAGTGTTGCTTTTCCAGGCTGCATCTAAAAGTCGTGTTTCTGCTTGGCAGAGAGAGAGACGGCAGGTGTGTAAAGGGAGAAGGAACACGAAGCACAGAGTTGTTTCACTGCAGCTCAGGGTCAGCCCTGAGAGCCACTGGCATTACACCGAGGACTTTCCAGAACTCTGGTCGGGGCACATTTGGAAGATTTGTCAGTCTATCGATCCAACGAAGAAAACACTGCCTTGCCTTTCACAGCGCACTCAAAGAGACGATCCGGAGTACCCAGGTAGCGGCACGGTGCTCAGTCGGCCAAGAAGAGTCACTGAGCACACAGCGTTCTTCCAAGGGACGCGGTGAGGCGGCGGGAGTCCTAGGAAGGGCACACTGGCCTTAATGCCCTACTTTCCCTACCGGGGTCATGGAAATCGTCTGTACACGGCCACCCGTGGATGGAAACCCGGACATTACGTTGAGCCTGGGGGACAGGTCTGGTTTCCCCGTTATGTGAAGAGGGCTGCTGGAGGCCTCCTGCCACGAATAGGAAACACTGTGTTAATCGAGGAAAGCTGCCTTTCCCTCAGCCGGCATTGCCACTGTGAAGAGATGACGGGCAACAGCATTGGTTTTCACTGAAATTTGAGGCCGCAGGTGGCCTGCTTTCCCGTTGGGAAAATAACGCTTTCCTCCTTAGGTCCCTATGCCAGACTTGGCACACAGCCCATGTACGGGTAGTTTCTGAGCAACGAAAAGAGACTCACGCCGCACCCTGGACCGTCCCTGATAAAACTCTGGCACGAAGGGAGTTCTGCTTGGGCTGAGTGGCGTGACCGACATAATTCCTTGGCTTAGGCCAAAGCGTCCTTTTCTCTTACAGAAGCTTAGGCAGTGTTGCAGGGGCAACAAGTCCGTGTGTCAGGCTGCGTCTAAAGTCGACTGTCTGCTTGGCGAGCGAGGGCAGGTTGGCGTTCCCAGGATGAACAGCAAGCAGAGGGTTTTTTTCATTGCAGTTCTGGTTCAGCAGCGGGGACCACTTGCAGTACACCTAAGACCTGCTAGACCTGTGCTCGGGAGGACTTTTGAAAGACTGGCAATCCAACTGTGCGACCAAGAGAGCGGGGTTTTGCCTTTCACTCTTCATTCCAAGGGATGATCCGAAGGGCCTAGGTCCCTGGTATGTTGGGAGGTCGCCTAAGAAGTGGCATCCGGTACACACTGTGTTTCCATGAGACGTGGTGAGGACGCGGGAGTCCCAGGAGTCCTGAAAAGCACACTAGCGTGTAGCCACTGCTTTGAGTGAGGCTTGCTGGGAAATGCTGCCTGCCGGCCCGGCGCTGTGGATGCAATGCCCGGACCTGGCCTTCAGCTTGGCGCTCAGCGTAGTTTCCCTTTCATGTGCAGGCGAGCCTGGGATGCCTCTGGAGTGGAAGTGGAAACACGCTATGTCTCTCAAGAAAAGCCCACTTTCCTTCCAAAGACATGCCAGCATGCAAGCGTGGGCTGACAGAGCACTGTATTCCAGGCAGCTTTCACGTTGAACCATCCTTCTTTCCAGTTGGGAGGTACTAGAGTGCTCTGAAGGTCCCAATCTCAAAGTTGAACACAGCCCACGTACGTATAGGTTCTCCCGAACCGAAAGGGACCCAAGGAGGACTGCGGCACCTGCTCTGAATAACTCTGTAGCCGGGGTGTGGCGCACTGTGCGAATGGCACGAAATATTAGAGGGGCTAGGTCGAGTGAGTTAGGTGTCCCTGCCGCTGCCAAAAGCCTAGCAGTGTGCAGGGGGAAACCGTCCCTTTTCCAGACTGCATCTAAAGTCGAGTTACTGCTCGCCAGAAAGAGCCGGTAGCTAAGTACACCCAGAAAGAACGCTACGCACCGGCTTTCTCCTTGCTCCTCAGCGGCAGCACTGAGAGATACATTAGGCATTACACCTAAGACCTTCTACACCTCTGTTCAGGGAGCACTTTTGAATGTCTTGGCTATCTAGCTATCCAGCAAAGAAAAGAGTGTGTTGCCTCTCACTCGGCATGCAAAGAGATGAGCCGGAGGGCTTTGCTAGCGGCACGGTGCTCAGGGGGCCTAGAAGAGGACTCGGGACACAGTGTTCTTCCAGGGGACATGCTGAGGCGGCGGGGGTCCAGGGAAAGGCACACGAACATTCATGCACTACTTGCCTAAGGTTTCGTGGAAAGCCTCTGCACGCATCAGGGCGTGGATGGAATACCTGAACCTTCCTTGGGTCCTTGTGGAACAGCATAGTGTTCCCTTTATGTATGTAGGGCGCCGGGAGGCCTCCTGCACGCTTCAGAAAACAGAGTGTTTCTCTAGGAGAGCTCCCTTTCCCTCACATAGCCATTCTACTTGTGAAGAGAACACGAGCAGCCACACTGTGTCTCAGGACACTTTGAGGCCGCACTTTCAGCTCTCCCGCTGGCAAAGTAATGCTCTTGGCTCTAGGTAACCAATATCAAAATTGAACCCAGCGCATGCACCCGGAGTTTCTGACCAACCAAGAGAGACTCAAGCAGCACGCTGGACCTTCCCTGATAAAACTTTGGCGCCAAGGGGGTCCTGCATGGGCTGAATGGCTTCAAGGACATAATTCCCGGGGATAGGCCAAATGGTCCTTGTAGCTCAGAAAAGCCGAGGTAGCGTTCAGGGACAAACTGTACGTTTGTCGGGCTGCCTCTGTAGTCGGCCTTCTGCTTGGCAGAGAGAGACGGCGGGTAAGGGTTCCCAGTATGACCAATAAACACAGCGTTTTTTCGTGGCAGCAGTGGTTCAGCAGTGGGGACCTTTTGCATTACACCTGAGACCTGCTAGGCCTGTGTTCGGGAGGCCTGTTGAAAGCCTGGCAATCTCCATGGGCAACGAAGAGAGAGCAGAGCGTTGCCTCTCCTTCTTCATGCAGAGAAATGATGCGAAGGGCCTAGGGACCTGTGTTTGGTTAGGTCACCTAAGAAGAGACATTGGGTACACAGTGTTTTTCCACGCCCAGGTGGTGAGGACCCAGGAGTCCTAGGAGTCCTGAACGGCACACGAGCCTTAAGCCACTGCCATGACTAAGGCTTCTGGGCAAATGCTGCATGCCTGCCAGCATTGTGGATGCCGTCCTGGACTTTGCTTTGATCTGCGTGATCAGTGTAGAGCGCCCTTTATGTAAAGGGGCCTCTGGCATGCCTCAGGCAAGGAAGTGGAAACACCTTTTGTCTTTCCTGTAAAGCAGCACCCTTTCCTTTGAGACCCATTCCAGCACGCAAGGAAGGACTCGCAGAACGCCGTATGTAGGCACCTTGGAGGCTACGAGGATTCCTCGTTCAACTAGGGAATTCCTCCGTTTCTCATAAGGTCCCAGAATCAAAGTTGAACCCAGCCCACGTACGTGTCGTTTCTGAAGAACCAAAAGAGGCACCAGAAGCACTGTGCTACCTTCTCAGAATAATGTTTTATTTAGGCAGGGAGATTTGCACTGTGCGAATGACCTAAGCGATTTAAGGCGCTAGGGAGGTCTAGGTGGCCTTGAACCTGCCAAAAGACTAGCAGGGCTCAGGAGGAGAGTGTTGCTTTTCCAGGCTGCATCTAAAAGTCGTGTTTCTGCTTGGCAGAGAGAGAGACGGCAGGTGTGTAAAGGGAGAAGGAACACGAAGCACAGAGTTGTTTCACTGCAGCTCAGGGTCAGCCCTGAGAGCCACTGGCATTACACCGAGGACTTTCCAGAACTCTGGTCGGGGCACATTTGGAAGATTTGTCAGTCTATCGATCCAACGAAGAAAACACTGCCTTGCCTTTCACAGCGCACTCAAAGAGACGATCCGGAGTACCCAGGTAGCGGCACGGTGCTCAGTCGGCCAAGAAGAGTCACTGAGCACACAGCGTTCTTCCAAGGGACGCGGTGAGGCGGCGGGAGTCCTAGGAAGGGCACACTGGCCTTAATGCCCTACTTTCCCTACCGGGGTCATGGAAATCGTCTGTACACGGCCACCCGTGGATGGAAACCCGGACATTACGTTGAGCCTGGGGGACAGGTCTGGTTTCCCCGTTATGTGAAGAGGGCTGCTGGAGGCCTCCTGCCACGAATAGGAAACACTGTGTTAATCGAGGAAAGCTGCCTTTCCCTCAGCCGGCATTGCCACTGTGAAGAGATGACGGGCAACAGCATTGGTTTTCACTGAAATTTGAGGCCGCAGGTGGCCTGCTTTCCCGTTGGGAAAATAACGCTTTCCTCCTTAGGTCCCTATGCCAGACTTGGCACACAGCCCATGTACGGGTAGTTTCTGAGCAACGAAAAGAGACTCACGCCGCACCCTGGACCGTCCCTGATAAAACTCTGGCACGAAGGGAGTTCTGCTTGGGCTGAGTGGCGTGACCGACATAATTCCTTGGCTTAGGCCAAAGCGTCCTTTTCTCTTACAGAAGCTTAGGCAGTGTTGCAGGGGCAACAAGTCCGTGTGTCAGGCTGCGTCTAAAGTCGACTGTCTGCTTGGCGAGCGAGGGCAGGTTGGCGTTCCCAGGATGAACAGCAAGCAGAGGGTTTTTTTCATTGCAGTTCTGGTTCAGCAGCGGGGACCACTTGCAGTACACCTAAGACCTGCTAGACCTGTGCTCGGGAGGACTTTTGAAAGACTGGCAATCCAACTGTGCGACCAAGAGAGCGGGGTTTTGCCTTTCACTCTTCATTCCAAGGGATGATCCGAAGGGCCTAGGTCCCTGGTATGTTGGGAGGTCGCCTAAGAAGTGGCATCCGGTACACACTGTGTTTCCATGAGACGTGGTGAGGACGCGGGAGTCCCAGGAGTCCTGAAAAGCACACTAGCGTGTAGCCACTGCTTTGAGTGAGGCTTGCTGGGAAATGCTGCCTGCCGGCCCGGCGCTGTGGATGCAATGCCCGGACCTGGCCTTCAGCTTGGCGCTCAGCGTAGTTTCCCTTTCATGTGCAGGCGAGCCTGGGATGCCTCTGGAGTGGAAGTGGAAACACGCTATGTCTCTCAAGAAAAGCCCACTTTCCTTCCAAAGACATGCCAGCATGCAAGCGTGGGCTGACAGAGCACTGTATTCCAGGCAGCTTTCACGTTGAACCATCCTTCTTTCCAGTTGGGAGGTACTAGAGTGCTCTGAAGGTCCCAATCTCAAAGTTGAACACAGCCCACGTACGTATAGGTTCTCCCGAACCGAAAGGGACCCAAGGAGGACTGCGGCACCTGCTCTGAATAACTCTGTAGCCGGGGTGTGGCGCACTGTGCGAATGGCACGAAATATTAGAGGGGCTAGGTCGAGTGAGTTAGGTGTCCCTGCCGCTGCCAAAAGCCTAGCAGTGTGCAGGGGGAAACCGTCCCTTTTCCAGACTGCATCTAAAGTCGAGTTACTGCTCGCCAGAAAGAGCCGGTAGCTAAGTACACCCAGAAAGAACGCTACGCACCGGCTTTCTCCTTGCTCCTCAGCGGCAGCACTGAGAGATACATTAGGCATTACACCTAAGACCTTCTACACCTCTGTTCAGGGAGCACTTTTGAATGTCTTGGCTATCTAGCTATCCAGCAAAGAAAAGAGTGTGTTGCCTCTCACTCGGCATGCAAAGAGATGAGCCGGAGGGCTTTGCTAGCGGCACGGTGCTCAGGGGGCCTAGAAGAGGACTCGGGACACAGTGTTCTTCCAGGGGACATGCTGAGGCGGCGGGGGTCCAGGGAAAGGCACACGAACATTCATGCACTACTTGCCTAAGGTTTCGTGGAAAGCCTCTGCACGCATCAGGGCGTGGATGGAATACCTGAACCTTCCTTGGGTCCTTGTGGAACAGCATAGTGTTCCCTTTATGTATGTAGGGCGCCGGGAGGCCTCCTGCACGCTTCAGAAAACAGAGTGTTTCTCTAGGAGAGCTCCCTTTCCCTCACATAGCCATTCTACTTGTGAAGAGAACACGAGCAGCCACACTGTGTCTCAGGACACTTTGAGGCCGCACTTTCAGCTCTCCCGCTGGCAAAGTAATGCTCTTGGCTCTAGGTAACCAATATCAAAATTGAACCCAGCGCATGCACCCGGAGTTTCTGACCAACCAAGAGAGACTCAAGCAGCACGCTGGACCTTCCCTGATAAAACTTTGGCGCCAAGGGGGTCCTGCATGGGCTGAATGGCTTCAAGGACATAATTCCCGGGGATAGGCCAAATGGTCCTTGTAGCTCAGAAAAGCCGAGGTAGCGTTCAGGGACAAACTGTACGTTTGTCGGGCTGCCTCTGTAGTCGGCCTTCTGCTTGGCAGAGAGAGACGGCGGGTAAGGGTTCCCAGTATGACCAATAAACACAGCGTTTTTTCGTGGCAGCAGTGGTTCAGCAGTGGGGACCTTTTGCATTACACCTGAGACCTGCTAGGCCTGTGTTCGGGAGGCCTGTTGAAAGCCTGGCAATCTCCATGGGCAACGAAGAGAGAGCAGAGCGTTGCCTCTCCTTCTTCATGCAGAGAAATGATGCGAAGGGCCTAGGGACCTGTGTTTGGTTAGGTCACCTAAGAAGAGACATTGGGTACACAGTGTTTTTCCACGCCCAGGTGGTGAGGACCCAGGAGTCCTAGGAGTCCTGAACGGCACACGAGCCTTAAGCCACTGCCATGACTAAGGCTTCTGGGCAAATGCTGCATGCCTGCCAGCATTGTGGATGCCGTCCTGGACTTTGCTTTGATCTGCGTGATCAGTGTAGAGCGCCCTTTATGTAAAGGGGCCTCTGGCATGCCTCAGGCAAGGAAGTGGAAACACCTTTTGTCTTTCCTGTAAAGCAGCACCCTTTCCTTTGAGACCCATTCCAGCACGCAAGGAAGGACTCGCAGAACGCCGTATGTAGGCACCTTGGAGGCTACGAGGATTCCTCGTTCAACTAGGGAATTCCTCCGTTTCTCATAAGGTCCCAGAATCAAAGTTGAACCCAGCCCACGTACGTGTCGTTTCTGAAGAACCAAAAGAGGCACCAGAAGCACTGTGCTACCTTCTCAGAATAATGTTTTATTTAGGCAGGGAGATTTGCACTGTGCGAATGACCTAAGCGATTTAAGGCGCTAGGGAGGTCTAGGTGGCCTTGAACCTGCCAAAAGACTAGCAGGGCTCAGGAGGAGAGTGTTGCTTTTCCAGGCTGCATCTAAAAGTCGTGTTTCTGCTTGGCAGAGAGAGAGACGGCAGGTGTGTAAAGGGAGAAGGAACACGAAGCACAGAGTTGTTTCACTGCAGCTCAGGGTCAGCCCTGAGAGCCACTGGCATTACACCGAGGACTTTCCAGAACTCTGGTCGGGGCACATTTGGAAGATTTGTCAGTCTATCGATCCAACGAAGAAAACACTGCCTTGCCTTTCACAGCGCACTCAAAGAGACGATCCGGAGTACCCAGGTAGCGGCACGGTGCTCAGTCGGCCAAGAAGAGTCACTGAGCACACAGCGTTCTTCCAAGGGACGCGGTGAGGCGGCGGGAGTCCTAGGAAGGGCACACTGGCCTTAATGCCCTACTTTCCCTACCGGGGTCATGGAAATCGTCTGTACACGGCCACCCGTGGATGGAAACCCGGACATTACGTTGAGCCTGGGGGACAGGTCTGGTTTCCCCGTTATGTGAAGAGGGCTGCTGGAGGCCTCCTGCCACGAATAGGAAACACTGTGTTAATCGAGGAAAGCTGCCTTTCCCTCAGCCGGCATTGCCACTGTGAAGAGATGACGGGCAACAGCATTGGTTTTCACTGAAATTTGAGGCCGCAGGTGGCCTGCTTTCCCGTTGGGAAAATAACGCTTTCCTCCTTAGGTCCCTATGCCAGACTTGGCACACAGCCCATGTACGGGTAGTTTCTGAGCAACGAAAAGAGACTCACGCCGCACCCTGGACCGTCCCTGATAAAACTCTGGCACGAAGGGAGTTCTGCTTGGGCTGAGTGGCGTGACCGACATAATTCCTTGGCTTAGGCCAAAGCGTCCTTTTCTCTTACAGAAGCTTAGGCAGTGTTGCAGGGGCAACAAGTCCGTGTGTCAGGCTGCGTCTAAAGTCGACTGTCTGCTTGGCGAGCGAGGGCAGGTTGGCGTTCCCAGGATGAACAGCAAGCAGAGGGTTTTTTTCATTGCAGTTCTGGTTCAGCAGCGGGGACCACTTGCAGTACACCTAAGACCTGCTAGACCTGTGCTCGGGAGGACTTTTGAAAGACTGGCAATCCAACTGTGCGACCAAGAGAGCGGGGTTTTGCCTTTCACTCTTCATTCCAAGGGATGATCCGAAGGGCCTAGGTCCCTGGTATGTTGGGAGGTCGCCTAAGAAGTGGCATCCGGTACACACTGTGTTTCCATGAGACGTGGTGAGGACGCGGGAGTCCCAGGAGTCCTGAAAAGCACACTAGCGTGTAGCCACTGCTTTGAGTGAGGCTTGCTGGGAAATGCTGCCTGCCGGCCCGGCGCTGTGGATGCAATGCCCGGACCTGGCCTTCAGCTTGGCGCTCAGCGTAGTTTCCCTTTCATGTGCAGGCGAGCCTGGGATGCCTCTGGAGTGGAAGTGGAAACACGCTATGTCTCTCAAGAAAAGCCCACTTTCCTTCCAAAGACATGCCAGCATGCAAGCGTGGGCTGACAGAGCACTGTATTCCAGGCAGCTTTCACGTTGAACCATCCTTCTTTCCAGTTGGGAGGTACTAGAGTGCTCTGAAGGTCCCAATCTCAAAGTTGAACACAGCCCACGTACGTATAGGTTCTCCCGAACCGAAAGGGACCCAAGGAGGACTGCGGCACCTGCTCTGAATAACTCTGTAGCCGGGGTGTGGCGCACTGTGCGAATGGCACGAAATATTAGAGGGGCTAGGTCGAGTGAGTTAGGTGTCCCTGCCGCTGCCAAAAGCCTAGCAGTGTGCAGGGGGAAACCGTCCCTTTTCCAGACTGCATCTAAAGTCGAGTTACTGCTCGCCAGAAAGAGCCGGTAGCTAAGTACACCCAGAAAGAACGCTACGCACCGGCTTTCTCCTTGCTCCTCAGCGGCAGCACTGAGAGATACATTAGGCATTACACCTAAGACCTTCTACACCTCTGTTCAGGGAGCACTTTTGAATGTCTTGGCTATCTAGCTATCCAGCAAAGAAAAGAGTGTGTTGCCTCTCACTCGGCATGCAAAGAGATGAGCCGGAGGGCTTTGCTAGCGGCACGGTGCTCAGGGGGCCTAGAAGAGGACTCGGGACACAGTGTTCTTCCAGGGGACATGCTGAGGCGGCGGGGGTCCAGGGAAAGGCACACGAACATTCATGCACTACTTGCCTAAGGTTTCGTGGAAAGCCTCTGCACGCATCAGGGCGTGGATGGAATACCTGAACCTTCCTTGGGTCCTTGTGGAACAGCATAGTGTTCCCTTTATGTATGTAGGGCGCCGGGAGGCCTCCTGCACGCTTCAGAAAACAGAGTGTTTCTCTAGGAGAGCTCCCTTTCCCTCACATAGCCATTCTACTTGTGAAGAGAACACGAGCAGCCACACTGTGTCTCAGGACACTTTGAGGCCGCACTTTCAGCTCTCCCGCTGGCAAAGTAATGCTCTTGGCTCTAGGTAACCAATATCAAAATTGAACCCAGCGCATGCACCCGGAGTTTCTGACCAACCAAGAGAGACTCAAGCAGCACGCTGGACCTTCCCTGATAAAACTTTGGCGCCAAGGGGGTCCTGCATGGGCTGAATGGCTTCAAGGACATAATTCCCGGGGATAGGCCAAATGGTCCTTGTAGCTCAGAAAAGCCGAGGTAGCGTTCAGGGACAAACTGTACGTTTGTCGGGCTGCCTCTGTAGTCGGCCTTCTGCTTGGCAGAGAGAGACGGCGGGTAAGGGTTCCCAGTATGACCAATAAACACAGCGTTTTTTCGTGGCAGCAGTGGTTCAGCAGTGGGGACCTTTTGCATTACACCTGAGACCTGCTAGGCCTGTGTTCGGGAGGCCTGTTGAAAGCCTGGCAATCTCCATGGGCAACGAAGAGAGAGCAGAGCGTTGCCTCTCCTTCTTCATGCAGAGAAATGATGCGAAGGGCCTAGGGACCTGTGTTTGGTTAGGTCACCTAAGAAGAGACATTGGGTACACAGTGTTTTTCCACGCCCAGGTGGTGAGGACCCAGGAGTCCTAGGAGTCCTGAACGGCACACGAGCCTTAAGCCACTGCCATGACTAAGGCTTCTGGGCAAATGCTGCATGCCTGCCAGCATTGTGGATGCCGTCCTGGACTTTGCTTTGATCTGCGTGATCAGTGTAGAGCGCCCTTTATGTAAAGGGGCCTCTGGCATGCCTCAGGCAAGGAAGTGGAAACACCTTTTGTCTTTCCTGTAAAGCAGCACCCTTTCCTTTGAGACCCATTCCAGCACGCAAGGAAGGACTCGCAGAACGCCGTATGTAGGCACCTTGGAGGCTACGAGGATTCCTCGTTCAACTAGGGAATTCCTCCGTTTCTCATAAGGTCCCAGAATCAAAGTTGAACCCAGCCCACGTACGTGTCGTTTCTGAAGAACCAAAAGAGGCACCAGAAGCACTGTGCTACCGTCTCAGAATAATGTTTTATTTAGGCAGGGAGATTTGCACTGTGCGAATGACCTAAGCGATTTAAGGCGCTAGGGAGGTCTAGGTGGCCTTGAACCTGCCAAAAGACTAGCAGGGCTCAGGAGGAGAGTGTTGCTTTTCCAGGCTGCATCTAAAAGTCGTGTTTCTGCTTGGCAGAGAGAGAGACGGCAGGTGTGTAAAGGGAGAAGGAACACGAAGCACAGAGTTGTTTCACTGCAGCTCAGGGTCAGCCCTGAGAGCCACTGGCATTACACCGAGGACTTTCCAGAACTCTGGTCGGGGCACATTTGGAAGATTTGTCAGTCTATCGATCCAACGAAGAAAACACTGCCTTGCCTTTCACAGCGCACTCAAAGAGACGATCCGGAGTACCCAGGTAGCGGCACGGTGCTCAGTCGGCCAAGAAGAGTCACTGAGCACACAGCGTTCTTCCAAGGGACGCGGTGAGGCGGCGGGAGTCCTAGGAAGGGCACACTGGCCTTAATGCCCTACTTTCCCTACCGGGGTCATGGAAATCGTCTGTACACGGCCACCCGTGGATGGAAACCCGGACATTACGTTGAGCCTGGGGGACAGGTCTGGTTTCCCCGTTATGTGAAGAGGGCTGCTGGAGGCCTCCTGCCACGAATAGGAAACACTGTGTTAATCGAGGAAAGCTGCCTTTCCCTCAGCCGGCATTGCCACTGTGAAGAGATGACGGGCAACAGCATTGGTTTTCACTGAAATTTGAGGCCGCAGGTGGCCTGCTTTCCCGTTGGGAAAATAACGCTTTCCTCCTTAGGTCCCTATGCCAGACTTGGCACACAGCCCATGTACGGGTAGTTTCTGAGCAACGAAAAGAGACTCACGCCGCACCCTGGACCGTCCCTGATAAAACTCTGGCACGAAGGGAGTTCTGCTTGGGCTGAGTGGCGTGACCGACATAATTCCTTGGCTTAGGCCAAAGCGTCCTTTTCTCTTACAGAAGCTTAGGCAGTGTTGCAGGGGCAACAAGTCCGTGTGTCAGGCTGCGTCTAAAGTCGACTGTCTGCTTGGCGAGCGAGGGCAGGTTGGCGTTCCCAGGATGAACAGCAAGCAGAGGGTTTTTTTCATTGCAGTTCTGGTTCAGCAGCGGGGACCACTTGCAGTACACCTAAGACCTGCTAGACCTGTGCTCGGGAGGACTTTTGAAAGACTGGCAATCCAACTGTGCGACCAAGAGAGCGGGGTTTTGCCTTTCACTCTTCATTCCAAGGGATGATCCGAAGGGCCTAGGTCCCTGGTATGTTGGGAGGTCGCCTAAGAAGTGGCATCCGGTACACACTGTGTTTCCATGAGACGTGGTGAGGACGCGGGAGTCCCAGGAGTCCTGAAAAGCACACTAGCGTGTAGCCACTGCTTTGAGTGAGGCTTGCTGGGAAATGCTGCCTGCCGGCCCGGCGCTGTGGATGCAATGCCCGGACCTGGCCTTCAGCTTGGCGCTCAGCGTAGTTTTCCTTTCATGTGCAGGCGAGCCTGGGATGCCTCTGGAGTGGAAGTGGAAACACGCTATGTCTCTCAAGAAAAGCCCACTTTCCTTCCAAAGACATGCCAGCATGCAAGCGTGGGCTGACAGAGCACTGTATTCCAGGCAGCTTTCACGTTGAACCATCCTTCTTTCCAGTTGGGAGGTACTAGAGTGCTCTGAAGGTCCCAATCTCAAAGTTGAACACAGCCCACGTACGTATAGGTTCTCCCGAACCGAAAGGGACCCAAGGAGGACTGCGGCACCTGCTCTGAATAACTCTGTAGCCGGGGTGTGGCGCACTGTGCGAATGGCACGAAATATTAGAGGGGCTAGGTCGAGTGAGTTAGGTGTCCCTGCCGCTGCCAAAAGCCTAGCAGTGTGCAGGGGGAAACCGTCCCTTTTCCAGACTGCATCTAAAGTCGAGTTACTGCTCGCCAGAAAGAGCCGGTAGCTAAGTACACCCAGAAAGAACGCTACGCACCGGCTTTCTCCTTGCTCCTCAGCGGCAGCACTGAGAGATACATTAGGCATTACACCTAAGACCTTCTACACCTCTGTTCAGGGAGCACTTTTGAATGTCTTGGCTATCTAGCTATCCAGCAAAGAAAAGAGTGTGTTGCCTCTCACTCGGCATGCAAAGAGATGAGCCGGAGGGCTTTGCTAGCGGCACGGTGCTCAGGGGGCCTAGAAGAGGACTCGGGACACAGTGTTCTTCCAGGGGACATGCTGAGGCGGCGGGGGTCCAGGGAAAGGCACACGAACATTCATGCACTACTTGCCTAAGGTTTCGTGGAAAGCCTCTGCACGCATCAGGGCGTGGATGGAATACCTGAACCTTCCTTGGGTCCTTGTGGAACAGCATAGTGTTCCCTTTATGTATGTAGGGCGCCGGGAGGCCTCCTGCACGCTTCAGAAAACAGAGTGTTTCTCTAGGAGAGCTCCCTTTCCCTCACATAGCCATTCTACTTGTGAAGAGAACACGAGCAGCCACACTGTGTCTCAGGACACTTTGAGGCCGCACTCTCAGCTCTCCCGCTGGCAAAGTAATGCTCTTGGCTCTAGGTAACCAATATCAAAATCGAACCCAGCGCATGCACCCGGAGTTTCTCACCAACCAAGAGAGACTCAAGCAGCACGCTGGACCTTCCCTGATAAAACTTTGGCGCCAAGGGGGTCCTGCATGGGCTGAATGGCTTCAAGGACATAATTCCCGGGGATAGGCCAAATGGTCCTTGTAGCTCAGAAAAGCCGAGGTAGCGTTCAGGGGCAAACTGTACGTTTGTCGGGCTGCCTCTGTAGTCGGCCTTCTGCTTGGCAGAGAGAGACGGCGGGTAAGGGTTCCCAGTATGACCAATAAACACAGCGATTTTTCGTGGCAGCAGTGGTTCAGCAGTGGGGACCTTTTGCATTACACCTGAGACCTGCTAGGCCTGTGTTCGGGAGGCCTGTTGAAAGCCTGGCAATCTCCATGGGCAACGAAGAGAGAGCAGAGCGTTGCCTCTCCTTCTTCATGCAGAGAAATGATGCGAAGGGCCTAGGGACCTGTGTTTGGTTAGGTCACCTAAGAAGAGACATTGGGTACACAGTGTTTTTCCACGCCCAGGTGGTGAGGGCCCAGGAGTCCTAGGAGTCCTGAACGGCACACGAGCCTTAAGCCACTGCCATGACTAAGGCTTCTGGGCAAATGCTGCATGCCTGCCAGCATTGTGGATGCCGTCCTGGACTTTGTTTTGATCTTCGTGATCAGTGTAGAGCGCCCTTTATGTAAAGGGGCCTCTGGCATGCCTCAGGCAAGGAAGTGGAAACACCTTTTGTCTTTCCTGTAAAGCACCCTTTCCTTTGAGACCCATTCCAGCACGCAAGGAAGGACTCGCAGAACGCCGTATGTAGGCACCTTGGAGGCTACGAGGATTCCTCGTTCAACTAGGGAATTCCTCCGTTTCTCATAAGGTCCCAGAATCAAAGTTGAACCCAGCCCACGTACGTGTCGTTTCTGAAGAACCAAAAGAGGCACCAGAAGCACTGTGCTACCTTCTCAGAATAATGTTTTATTTAGGCAGGGAGATTTGCACTGTGCGAATGACCTAAGCGATTTAAGGCGCTAGGGAGGTCTAGGTGGCCTTGAACCTGCCAAAAGACTAGCAGGGCTCAGGAGGAGAGTGTTGCTTTTCCAGGCTGCATCTAAAAGTCGTGTTTCTGCTTGGCAGAGAGAGAGACGGCAGGTGTGTAAAGGGAGAAGGAACACGAAGCACAGAGTTGTTTCACTGCAGCTCAGGGTCAGCCCTGAGAGCCACTGGCATTACACCGAGGACTTTCCAGAACTCTGGTCGGGGCACATTTGGAAGATTTGTCAGTCTATCGATCCAACGAAGAAAACACTGCCTTGCCTTTCACAGCGCACTCAAAGAGACGATCCGGAGTACCCAGGTAGCGGCACGGTGCTCAGTCGGCCAAGAAGAGTCACTGAGCACACAGCGTTCTTCCAAGGGACGCGGTGAGGCGGCGGGAGTCCTAGGAAGGGCACACTGGCCTTAATGCCCTACTTTCCCTACCGGGGTCATGGAAATCGTCTGTACACGGCCACCCGTGGATGGAAACCCGGACATTACGTTGAGCCTGGGGGACAGGTCTGGTTTCCCCGTTATGTGAAGAGGGCTGCTGGAGGCCTCCTGCCACGAATAGGAAACACTGTGTTAATCGAGGAAAGCTGCCTTTCCCTCAGCCGGCATTGCCACTGTGAAGAGATGACGGGCAACAGCATTGGTTTTCACTGAAATTTGAGGCCGCAGGTGGCCTGCTTTCCCGTTGGGAAAATAACGCTTTCCTCCTTAGGTCCCTATGCCAGACTTGGCACACAGCCCATGTACGGGTAGTTTCTGAGCAACGAAAAGAGACTCACGCCGCACCCTGGACCGTCCCTGATAAAACTCTGGCACGAAGGGAGTTCTGCTTGGGCTGAGTGGCGTGACCGACATAATTCCTTGGCTTAGGCCAAAGCGTCCTTTTCTCTTACAGAAGCTTAGGCAGTGTTGCAGGGGCAACAAGTCCGTGTGTCAGGCTGCGTCTAAAGTCGACTGTCTGCTTGGCGAGCGAGGGCAGGTTGGCGTTCCCAGGATGAACAGCAAGCAGAGGGTTTTTTTCATTGCAGTTCTGGTTCAGCAGCGGGGACCACTTGCAGTACACCTAAGACCTGCTAGACCTGTGCTCGGGAGGACTTTTGAAAGACTGGCAATCCAACTGTGCGACCAAGAGAGCGGGGTTTTGCCTTTCACTCTTCATTCCAAGGGATGATCCGAAGGGCCTAGGTCCCTGGTATGTTGGGAGGTCGCCTAAGAAGTGGCATCCGGTACACACTGTGTTTCCATGAGACGTGGTGAGGACGCGGGAGTCCCAGGAGTCCTGAAAAGCACACTAGCGTGTAGCCACTGCTTTGAGTGAGGCTTGCTGGGAAATGCTGCCTGCCGGCCCGGCGCTGTGGATGCAATGCCCGGACCTGGCCTTCAGCTTGGCGCTCAGCGTAGTTTCCCTTTCATGTGCAGGCGAGCCTGGGATGCCTCTGGAGTGGAAGTGGAAACACGCTATGTCTCTCAAGAAAAGCCCACTTTCCTTCCAAAGACATGCCAGCATGCAAGCGTGGGCTGACAGAGCACTGTATTCCAGGCAGCTTTCACGTTGAACCATCCTTCTTTCCAGTTGGGAGGTACTAGAGTGCTCTGAAGGTCCCAATCTCAAAGTTGAACACAGCCCACGTACGTATAGGTTCTCCCGAACCGAAAGGGACCCAAGGAGGACTGCGGCACCTGCTCTGAATAACTCTGTAGCCGGGGTGTGGCGCACTGTGCGAATGGCACGAAATATTAGAGGGGCTAGGTCGAGTGAGTTAGGTGTCCCTGCCGCTGCCAAAAGCCTAGCAGTGTGCAGGGGGAAACCGTCCCTTTTCCAGACTGCATCTAAAGTCGAGTTACTGCTCGCCAGAAAGAGCCGGTAGCTAAGTACACCCAGAAAGAACGCTACGCACCGGCTTTCTCCTTGCTCCTCAGCGGCAGCACTGAGAGATACATTAGGCATTACACCTAAGACCTTCTACACCTCTGTTCAGGGAGCACTTTTGAATGTCTTGGCTATCTAGCTATCCAGCAAAGAAAAGAGTGTGTTGCCTCTCACTCGGCATGCAAAGAGATGAGCCGGAGGGCTTTGCTAGCGGCACGGTGCTCAGGGGGCCTAGAAGAGGACTCGGGACACAGTGTTCTTCCAGGGGACATGCTGAGGCGGCGGGGGTCCAGGGAAAGGCACACGAACATTCATGCACTACTTGCCTAAGGTTTCGTGGAAAGCCTCTGCACGCATCAGGGCGTGGATGGAATACCTGAACCTTCCTTGGGTCCTTGTGGAACAGCATAGTGTTCCCTTTATGTATGTAGGGCGCCGGGAGGCCTCCTGCACGCTTCAGAAAACAGAGTGTTTCTCTAGGAGAGCTCCCTTTCCCTCACATAGCCATTCTACTTGTGAAGAGAACACGAGCAGCCACACTGTGTCTCAGGACACTTTGAGGCCGCACTTTCAGCTCTCCCGCTGGCAAAGTAATGCTCTTGGCTCTAGGTAACCAATATCAAAATTGAACCCAGCGCATGCACCCGGAGTTTCTGACCAACCAAGAGAGACTCAAGCAGCACGCTGGACCTTCCCTGATAAAACTTTGGCGCCAAGGGGGTCCTGCATGGGCTGAATGGCTTCAAGGACATAATTCCCGGGGATAGGCCAAATGGTCCTTGTAGCTCAGAAAAGCCGAGGTAGCGTTCAGGGACAAACTGTACGTTTGTCGGGCTGCCTCTGTAGTCGGCCTTCTGCTTGGCAGAGAGAGACGGCGGGTAAGGGTTCCCAGTATGACCAATAAACACAGCGTTTTTTCGTGGCAGCAGTGGTTCAGCAGTGGGGACCTTTTGCATTACACCTGAGACCTGCTAGGCCTGTGTTCGGGAGGCCTGTTGAAAGCCTGGCAATCTCCATGGGCAACGAAGAGAGAGCAGAGCGTTGCCTCTCCTTCTTCATGCAGAGAAATGATGCGAAGGGCCTAGGGACCTGTGTTTGGTTAGGTCACCTAAGAAGAGACATTGGGTACACAGTGTTTTTCCACGCCCAGGTGGTGAGGACCCAGGAGTCCTAGGAGTCCTGAACGGCACACGAGCCTTAAGCCACTGCCATGACTAAGGCTTCTGGGCAAATGCTGCATGCCTGCCAGCATTGTGGATGCCGTCCTGGACTTTGCTTTGATCTGCGTGATCAGTGTAGAGCGCCCTTTATGTAAAGGGGCCTCTGGCATGCCTCAGGCAAGGAAGTGGAAACACCTTTTGTCTTTCCTGTAAAGCAGCACCCTTTCCTTTGAGACCCATTCCAGCACGCAAGGAAGGACTCGCAGAACGCCGTATGTAGGCACCTTGGAGGCTACGAGGATTCCTCGTTCAACTAGGGAATTCCTCCGTTTCTCATAAGGTCCCAGAATCAAAGTTGAACCCAGCCCACGTACGTGTCGTTTCTGAAGAACCAAAAGAGGCACCAGAAGCACTGTGCTACCTTCTCAGAATAATGTTTTATTTAGGCAGGGAGATTTGCACTGTGCGAATGACCTAAGCGATTTAAGGCGCTAGGGAGGTCTAGGTGGCCTTGAACCTGCCAAAAGACTAGCAGGGCTCAGGAGGAGAGTGTTGCTTTTCCAGGCTGCATCTAAAAGTCGTGTTTCTGCTTGGCAGAGAGAGAGACGGCAGGTGTGTAAAGGGAGAAGGAACACGAAGCACAGAGTTGTTTCACTGCAGCTCAGGGTCAGCCCTGAGAGCCACTGGCATTACACCGAGGACTTTCCAGAACTCTGGTCGGGGCACATTTGGAAGATTTGTCAGTCTATCGATCCAACGAAGAAAACACTGCCTTGCCTTTCACAGCGCACTCAAAGAGACGATCCGGAGTACCCAGGTAGCGGCACGGTGCTCAGTCGGCCAAGAAGAGTCACTGAGCACACAGCGTTCTTCCAAGGGACGCGGTGAGGCGGCGGGAGTCCTAGGAAGGGCACACTGGCCTTAATGCCCTACTTTCCCTACCGGGGTCATGGAAATCGTCTGTACACGGCCACCCGTGGATGGAAACCCGGACATTACGTTGAGCCTGGGGGACAGGTCTGGTTTCCCCGTTATGTGAAGAGGGCTGCTGGAGGCCTCCTGCCACGAATAGGAAACACTGTGTTAATCGAGGAAAGCTGCCTTTCCCTCAGCCGGCATTGCCACTGTGAAGAGATGACGGGCAACAGCATTGGTTTTCACTGAAATTTGAGGCCGCAGGTGGCCTGCTTTCCCGTTGGGAAAATAACGCTTTCCTCCTTAGGTCCCTATGCCAGACTTGGCACACAGCCCATGTACGGGTAGTTTCTGAGCAACGAAAAGAGACTCACGCCGCACCCTGGACCGTCCCTGATAAAACTCTGGCACGAAGGGAGTTCTGCTTGGGCTGAGTGGCGTGACCGACATAATTCCTTGGCTTAGGCCAAAGCGTCCTTTTCTCTTACAGAAGCTTAGGCAGTGTTGCAGGGGCAACAAGTCCGTGTGTCAGGCTGCGTCTAAAGTCGACTGTCTGCTTGGCGAGCGAGGGCAGGTTGGCGTTCCCAGGATGAACAGCAAGCAGAGGGTTTTTTTCATTGCAGTTCTGGTTCAGCAGCGGGGACCACTTGCAGTACACCTAAGACCTGCTAGACCTGTGCTCGGGAGGACTTTTGAAAGACTGGCAATCCAACTGTGCGACCAAGAGAGCGGGGTTTTGCCTTTCACTCTTCATTCCAAGGGATGATCCGAAGGGCCTAGGTCCCTGGTATGTTGGGAGGTCGCCTAAGAAGTGGCATCCGGTACACACTGTGTTTCCATGAGACGTGGTGAGGACGCGGGAGTCCCAGGAGTCCTGAAAAGCACACTAGCGTGTAGCCACTGCTTTGAGTGAGGCTTGCTGGGAAATGCTGCCTGCCGGCCCGGCGCTGTGGATGCAATGCCCGGACCTGGCCTTCAGCTTGGCGCTCAGCGTAGTTTCCCTTTCATGTGCAGGCGAGCCTGGGATGCCTCTGGAGTGGAAGTGGAAACACGCTATGTCTCTCAAGAAAAGCCCACTTTCCTTCCAAAGACATGCCAGCATGCAAGCGTGGGCTGACAGAGCACTGTATTCCAGGCAGCTTTCACGTTGAACCATCCTTCTTTCCAGTTGGGAGGTACTAGAGTGCTCTGAAGGTCCCAATCTCAAAGTTGAACACAGCCCACGTACGTATAGGTTCTCCCGAACCGAAAGGGACCCAAGGAGGACTGCGGCACCTGCTCTGAATAACTCTGTAGCCGGGGTGTGGCGCACTGTGCGAATGGCACGAAATATTAGAGGGGCTAGGTCGAGTGAGTTAGGTGTCCCTGCCGCTGCCAAAAGCCTAGCAGTGTGCAGGGGGAAACCGTCCCTTTTCCAGACTGCATCTAAAGTCGAGTTACTGCTCGCCAGAAAGAGCCGGTAGCTAAGTACACCCAGAAAGAACGCTACGCACCGGCTTTCTCCTTGCTCCTCAGCGGCAGCACTGAGAGATACATTAGGCATTACACCTAAGACCTTCTACACCTCTGTTCAGGGAGCACTTTTGAATGTCTTGGCTATCTAGCTATCCAGCAAAGAAAAGAGTGTGTTGCCTCTCACTCGGCATGCAAAGAGATGAGCCGGAGGGCTTTGCTAGCGGCACGGTGCTCAGGGGGCCTAGAAGAGGACTCGGGACACAGTGTTCTTCCAGGGGACATGCTGAGGCGGCGGGGGTCCAGGGAAAGGCACACGAACATTCATGCACTACTTGCCTAAGGTTTCGTGGAAAGCCTCTGCACGCATCAGGGCGTGGATGGAATACCTGAACCTTCCTTGGGTCCTTGTGGAACAGCATAGTGTTCCCTTTATGTATGTAGGGCGCCGGGAGGCCTCCTGCACGCTTCAGAAAACAGAGTGTTTCTCTAGGAGAGCTCCCTTTCCCTCACATAGCCATTCTACTTGTGAAGAGAACACGAGCAGCCACACTGTGTCTCAGGACACTTTGAGGCCGCACTTTCAGCTCTCCCGCTGGCAAAGTAATGCTCTTGGCTCTAGGTAACCAATATCAAAATTGAACCCAGCGCATGCACCCGGAGTTTCTGACCAACCAAGAGAGACTCAAGCAGCACGCTGGACCTTCCCTGATAAAACTTTGGCGCCAAGGGGGTCCTGCATGGGCTGAATGGCTTCAAGGACATAATTCCCGGGGATAGGCCAAATGGTCCTTGTAGCTCAGAAAAGCCGAGGTAGCGTTCAGGGACAAACTGTACGTTTGTCGGGCTGCCTCTGTAGTCGGCCTTCTGCTTGGCAGAGAGAGACGGCGGGTAAGGGTTCCCAGTATGACCAATAAACACAGCGTTTTTTCGTGGCAGCAGTGGTTCAGCAGTGGGGACCTTTTGCATTACACCTGAGACCTGCTAGGCCTGTGTTCGGGAGGCCTGTTGAAAGCCTGGCAATCTCCATGGGCAACGAAGAGAGAGCAGAGCGTTGCCTCTCCTTCTTCATGCAGAGAAATGATGCGAAGGGCCTAGGGACCTGTGTTTGGTTAGGTCACCTAAGAAGAGACATTGGGTACACAGTGTTTTTCCACGCCCAGGTGGTGAGGACCCAGGAGTCCTAGGAGTCCTGAACGGCACACGAGCCTTAAGCCACTGCCATGACTAAGGCTTCTGGGCAAATGCTGCATGCCTGCCAGCATTGTGGATGCCGTCCTGGACTTTGCTTTGATCTGCGTGATCAGTGTAGAGCGCCCTTTATGTAAAGGGGCCTCTGGCATGCCTCAGGCAAGGAAGTGGAAACACCTTTTGTCTTTCCTGTAAAGCAGCACCCTTTCCTTTGAGACCCATTCCAGCACGCAAGGAAGGACTCGCAGAACGCCGTATGTAGGCACCTTGGAGGCTACGAGGATTCCTCGTTCAACTAGGGAATTCCTCCGTTTCTCATAAGGTCCCAGAATCAAAGTTGAACCCAGCCCACGTACGTGTCGTTTCTGAAGAACCAAAAGAGGCACCAGAAGCACTGTGCTACCTTCTCAGAATAATGTTTTATTTAGGCAGGGAGATTTGCACTGTGCGAATGACCTAAGCGATTTAAGGCGCTAGGGAGGTCTAGGTGGCCTTGAACCTGCCAAAAGACTAGCAGGGCTCAGGAGGAGAGTGTTGCTTTTCCAGGCTGCATCTAAAAGTCGTGTTTCTGCTTGGCAGAGAGAGAGACGGCAGGTGTGTAAAGGGAGAAGGAACACGAAGCACAGAGTTGTTTCACTGCAGCTCAGGGTCAGCCCTGAGAGCCACTGGCATTACACCGAGGACTTTCCAGAACTCTGGTCGGGGCACATTTGGAAGATTTGTCAGTCTATCGATCCAACGAAGAAAACACTGCCTTGCCTTTCACAGCGCACTCAAAGAGACGATCCGGAGTACCCAGGTAGCGGCACGGTGCTCAGTCGGCCAAGAAGAGTCACTGAGCACACAGCGTTCTTCCAAGGGACGCGGTGAGGCGGCGGGAGTCCTAGGAAGGGCACACTGGCCTTAATGCCCTACTTTCCCTACCGGGGTCATGGAAATCGTCTGTACACGGCCACCCGTGGATGGAAACCCGGACATTACGTTGAGCCTGGGGGACAGGTCTGGTTTCCCCGTTATGTGAAGAGGGCTGCTGGAGGCCTCCTGCCACGAATAGGAAACACTGTGTTAATCGAGGAAAGCTGCCTTTCCCTCAGCCGGCATTGCCACTGTGAAGAGATGACGGGCAACAGCATTGGTTTTCACTGAAATTTGAGGCCGCAGGTGGCCTGCTTTCCCGTTGGGAAAATAACGCTTTCCTCCTTAGGTCCCTATGCCAGACTTGGCACACAGCCCATGTACGGGTAGTTTCTGAGCAACGAAAAGAGACTCACGCCGCACCCTGGACCGTCCCTGATAAAACTCTGGCACGAAGGGAGTTCTGCTTGGGCTGAGTGGCGTGACCGACATAATTCCTTGGCTTAGGCCAAAGCGTCCTTTTCTCTTACAGAAGCTTAGGCAGTGTTGCAGGGGCAACAAGTCCGTGTGTCAGGCTGCGTCTAAAGTCGACTGTCTGCTTGGCGAGCGAGGGCAGGTTGGCGTTCCCAGGATGAACAGCAAGCAGAGGGTTTTTTTCATTGCAGTTCTGGTTCAGCAGCGGGGACCACTTGCAGTACACCTAAGACCTGCTAGACCTGTGCTCGGGAGGACTTTTGAAAGACTGGCAATCCAACTGTGCGACCAAGAGAGCGGGGTTTTGCCTTTCACTCTTCATTCCAAGGGATGATCCGAAGGGCCTAGGTCCCTGGTATGTTGGGAGGTCGCCTAAGAAGTGGCATCCGGTACACACTGTGTTTCCATGAGACGTGGTGAGGACGCGGGAGTCCCAGGAGTCCTGAAAAGCACACTAGCGTGTAGCCACTGCTTTGAGTGAGGCTTGCTGGGAAATGCTGCCTGCCGGCCCGGCGCTGTGGATGCAATGCCCGGACCTGGCCTTCAGCTTGGCGCTCAGCGTAGTTTTCCTTTCATGTGCAGGCGAGCCTGGGATGCCTCTGGAGTGGAAGTGGAAACACGCTATGTCTCTCAAGAAAAGCCCACTTTCCTTCCAAAGACATGCCAGCATGCAAGCGTGGGCTGACAGAGCACTGTATTCCAGGCAGCTTTCACGTTGAACCATCCTTCTTTCCAGTTGGGAGGTACTAGAGTGCTCTGAAGGTCCCAATCTCAAAGTTGAACACAGCCCACGTACGTATAGGTTCTCCCGAACCGAAAGGGACCCAAGGAGGACTGCGGCACCTGCTCTGAATAACTCTGTAGCCGGGGTGTGGCGCACTGTGCGAATGGCACGAAATATTAGAGGGGCTAGGTCGAGTGAGTTAGGTGTCCCTGCCGCTGCCAAAAGCCTAGCAGTGTGCAGGGGGAAACCGTCCCTTTTCCAGACTGCATCTAAAGTCGAGTTACTGCTCGCCAGAAAGAGCCGGTAGCTAAGTACACCCAGAAAGAACGCTACGCACCGGCTTTCTCCTTGCTCCTCAGCGGCAGCACTGAGAGATACATTAGGCATTACACCTAAGACCTTCTACACCTCTGTTCAGGGAGCACTTTTGAATGTCTTGGCTATCTAGCTATCCAGCAAAGAAAAGAGTGTGTTGCCTCTCACTCGGCATGCAAAGAGATGAGCCGGAGGGCTTTGCTAGCGGCACGGTGCTCAGGGGGCCTAGAAGAGGACTCGGGACACAGTGTTCTTCCAGGGGACATGCTGAGGCGGCGGGGGTCCAGGGAAAGGCACACGAACATTCATGCACTACTTGCCTAAGGTTTCGTGGAAAGCCTCTGCACGCATCAGGGCGTGGATGGAATACCTGAACCTTCCTTGGGTCCTTGTGGAACAGCATAGTGTTCCCTTTATGTATGTAGGGCGCCGGGAGGCCTCCTGCACGCTTCAGAAAACAGAGTGTTTCTCTAGGAGAGCTCCCTTTCCCTCACATAGCCATTCTACTTGTGAAGAGAACACGAGCAGCCACACTGTGTCTCAGGACACTTTGAGGCCGCACTCTCAGCTCTCCCGCTGGCAAAGTAATGCTCTTGGCTCTAGGTAACCAATATCAAAATCGAACCCAGCGCATGCACCCGGAGTTTCTGACCAACCAAGAGAGACTCAAGCAGCACGCTGGACCTTCCCTGATAAAACTTTGGCGCCAAGGGGGTCCTGCATGGGCTGAATGGCTTCAAGGACATAATTCCCGGGGATAGGCCAAATGGTCCTTGTAGCTCAGAAAAGCCGAGGTAGCGTTCAGGGACAAACTGTACGTTTGTCGGGCTGCCTCTGTAGTCGGCCTTCTGCTTGGCAGAGAGAGACGGCGGGTAAGGGTTCCCAGTATGACCAATAAACACAGCGTTTTTTCGTGGCAGCAGTGGTTCAGCAGTGGGGACCTTTTGCATTACACCTGAGACCTGCTAGGCCTGTGTTCGGGAGGCCTGTTGAAAGCCTGGCAATCTCCATGGGCAACGAAGAGAGAGCAGAGCGTTGCCTCTCCTTCTTCATGCAGAGAAATGATGCGAAGGGCCTAGGGACCTGTGTTTGGTTAGGTCACCTAAGAAGAGACATTGGGTACACAGTGTTTTTCCACGCCCAGGTGGTGAGGACCCAGGAGTCCTAGGAGTCCTGAACGGCACACGAGCCTTAAGCCACTGCCATGACTAAGGCTTCTGGGCAAATGCTGCATGCCTGCCAGCATTGTGGATGCCGTCCTGGACTTTGCTTTGATCTGCGTGATCAGTGTAGAGCGCCCTTTATGTAAAGGGGCCTCTGGCATGCCTCAGGCAAGGAAGTGGAAACACCTTTTGTCTTTCCTGTAAAGCAGCACCCTTTCCTTTGAGACCCATTCCAGCACGCAAGGAAGGACTCGCAGAACGCCGTATGTAGGCACCTTGGAGGCTACGAGGATTCCTCGTCAACTAGGGAATTCCTCCGTTTCTCATAAGGTCCCAGAATCAAAGTTGAACCCAGCCCACGTACGTGTCGTTTCTGAAGAACCAAAAGAGGCACCAGAAGCACTGTGCTACCGTCTCAGAATAATGTTTTATTTAGGCAGGGAGATTTGCACTGTGCGAATGACCTAAGCGATTTAAGGCGCTAGGGAGGTCTAGGTGGCCTTGAACCTGCCAAAAGACTAGCAGGGCTCAGGAGGAGAGTGTTGCTTTTCCAGGCTGCATCTAAAAGTCGTGTTTCTGCTTGGCAGAGAGAGAGACGGCAGGTGTGTAAAGGGAGAAGGAACACGAAGCACAGAGTTGTTTCACTGCAGCTCAGGGTCAGCCCTGAGAGCCACTGGCATTACACCGAGGACTTTCCAGAACTCTGGTCGGGGCACATTTGGAAGATTTGTCAGTCTATCGATCCAACGAAGAAAACACTGCCTTGCCTTTCACAGCGCACTCAAAGAGACGATCCGGAGTACCCAGGTAGCGGCACGGTGCTCAGTCGGCCAAGAAGAGTCACTGAGCACACAGCGTTCTTCCAAGGGACGCGGTGAGGCGGCGGGAGTCCTAGGAAGGGCACACTGGCCTTAATGCCCTACTTTCCCTACCGGGGTCATGGAAATCGTCTGTACACGGCCACCCGTGGATGGAAACCCGGACATTACGTTGAGCCTGGGGGACAGGTCTGGTTTCCCCGTTATGTGAAGAGGGCTGCTGGAGGCCTCCTGCCACGAATAGGAAACACTGTGTTAATCGAGGAAAGCTGCCTTTCCCTCAGCCGGCATTGCCACTGTGAAGAGATGACGGGCAACAGCATTGGTTTTCACTGAAATTTGAGGCCGCAGGTGGCCTGCTTTCCCGTTGGGAAAATAACGCTTTCCTCCTTAGGTCCCTATGCCAGACTTGGCACACAGCCCATGTACGGGTAGTTTCTGAGCAACGAAAAGAGACTCACGCCGCACCCTGGACCGTCCCTGATAAAACTCTGGCACGAAGGGAGTTCTGCTTGGGCTGAGTGGCGTGACCGACATAATTCCTTGGCTTAGGCCAAAGCGTCCTTTTCTCTTACAGAAGCTTAGGCAGTGTTGCAGGGGCAACAAGTCCGTGTGTCAGGCTGCGTCTAAAGTCGACTGTCTGCTTGGCGAGCGAGGGCAGGTTGGCGTTCCCCAGGATGAACAGCAAGCAGAGGGTTTTTTTCATTGCAGTTCTGGTTCAGCAGCGGGGACCACTTGCAGTACACCTAAGACCTGCTAGACCTGTGCTCGGGAGGACTTTTGAAAGACTGGCAATCCAACTGTGCGACCAAGAGAGCGGGGTTTTGCCTTTCACTCTTCATTCCAAGGGATGATCCGAAGGGCCTAGGTCCCTGGTATGTTGGGAGGTCGCCTAAGAAGTGGCATCCGGTACACACTGTGTTTCCATGAGACGTGGTGAGGACGCGGGAGTCCCAGGAGTCCTGAAAAGCACACTAGCGTGTAGCCACTGCTTTGAGTGAGGCTTGCTGGGAAATGCTGCCTGCCGGCCCGGCGCTGTGGATGCAATGCCCGGACCTGGCCTTCAGCTTGGCGCTCAGCGTAGTTTCCCTTTCATGTGCAGGCGAGCCTGGGATGCCTCTGGAGTGGAAGTGGAAACACGCTATGTCTCTCAAGAAAAGCCCACTTTCCTTCCAAAGACATGCCAGCATGCAAGCGTGGGCTGACAGAGCACTGTATTCCAGGCAGCTTTCACGTTGAACCATCCTTCTTTCCAGTTGGGAGGTACTAGAGTGCTCTGAAGGTCCCAATCTCAAAGTTGAACACAGCCCACGTACGTATAGGTTCTCCCGAACCGAAAGGGACCCAAGGAGGACTGCGGCACCTGCTCTGAATAACTCTGTAGCCGGGGTGTGGCGCACTGTGCGAATGGCACGAAATATTAGAGGGGCTAGGTCGAGTGAGTTAGGTGTCCCTGCCGCTGCCAAAAGCCTAGCAGTGTGCAGGGGGAAACCGTCCCTTTTCCAGACTGCATCTAAAGTCGAGTTACTGCTCGCCAGAAAGAGCCGGTAGCTAAGTACACCCAGAAAGAACGCTACGCACCGGCTTTCTCCTTGCTCCTCAGCGGCAGCACTGAGAGATACATTAGGCATTACACCTAAGACCTTCTACACCTCTGTTCAGGGAGCACTTTTGAATGTCTTGGCTATCTAGCTATCCAGCAAAGAAAAGAGTGTGTTGCCTCTCACTCGGCATGCAAAGAGATGAGCCGGAGGGCTTTGCTAGCGGCACGGTGCTCAGGGGGCCTAGAAGAGGACTCGGGACACAGTGTTCTTCCAGGGGACATGCTGAGGCGGCGGGGGTCCAGGGAAAGGCACACGAACATTCATGCACTACTTGCCTAAGGTTTCGTGGAAAGCCTCTGCACGCATCAGGGCGTGGATGGAATACCTGAACCTTCCTTGGGTCCTTGTGGAACAGCATAGTGTTCCCTTTATGTATGTAGGGCGCCGGGAGGCCTCCTGCACGCTTCAGAAAACAGAGTGTTTCTCTAGGAGAGCTCCCTTTCCCTCACATAGCCATTCTACTTGTGAAGAGAACACGAGCAGCCACACTGTGTCTCAGGACACTTTGAGGCCGCACTCTCAGCTCTCCCGCTGGCAAAGTAATGCTCTTGGCTCTAGGTAACCAATATCAAAATCGAACCCAGCGCATGCACCCGGAGTTTCTGACCAACCAAGAGAGACTCAAGCAGCACGCTGGACCTTCCCTGATAAAACTTTGGCGCCAAGGGGGTCCTGCATGGGCTGAATGGCTTCAAGGACATAATTCCCGGGGATAGGCCAAATGGTCCTTGTAGCTCAGAAAAGCCGAGGTAGCGTTCAGGGACAAACTGTACGTTTGTCGGGCTGCCTCTGTAGTCGGCCTTCTGCTTGGCAGAGAGAGACGGCGGGTAAGGGTTCCCAGTATGACCAATAAACACAGCGTTTTTTCGTGGCAGCAGTGGTTCAGCAGTGGGGACCTTTTGCATTACACCTGAGACCTGCTAGGCCTGTGTTCGGGAGGCCTGTTGAAAGCCTGGCAATCTCCATGGGCAACGAAGAGAGAGCAGAGCGTTGCCTTTCCTTCTTCATGCACAGAAATGATCCGAGGGCCTAGGGACCTGTGTTTGGTTAGGTCACCTAAGAAGAGACATTGGGTACACAGTGTTTTTCCACGCCCAGGTGGTGAGGACCCAGGAGTCCTAGGAGTCCTGAACGGCACACGAGCCTTAAGCCACTGCCATGACTAAGGCTTCTGGGCAAATGCTGCATGCCTGCCAGCATTGTGGATGCCGTCCTGGACTTTGCTTTGATCTTCGTGATCAGTGTAGAGCGCCCTTTATGTAAAGGGGCCTCTGGCATGCCTCAGGCAAGGAAGTGGAAACACCTTTTGTCTTTCCTGTAAAGCACCCTTTCCTTTGAGACCCATTCCAGCACGCAAGGAAGGACTCGCAGAACGCCGTATGTAGGCACCTTGGAGGCTACGAGGATTCCTCGTTCAACTAGGGAATTCCTCCGTTTCTCATAAGGTCCCAGAATCAAAGTTGAACCCAGCCCACGTACGTGTCGTTTCTGAAGAACCAAAAGAGGCACCAGAAGCACTGTGCTACCGTCTCAGAATAATGTTTTATTTAGGCAGGGAGATTTGCACTGTGCGAATGACCTAAGCGATTTAAGGCGCTAGGGAGGTCTAGGTGGCCTTGAACCTGCCAAAAGACTAGCAGGGCTCAGGAGGAGAGTGTTGCTTTTCCAGGCTGCATCTAAAAGTCGTGTTTCTGCTTGGCAGAGAGAGAGACGGCAGGTGTGTAAAGGGAGAAGGAACACGAAGCACAGAGTTGTTTCACTGCAGCTCAGGGTCAGCCCTGAGAGCCACTGGCATTACACCGAGGACTTTCCAGAACTCTGGTCGGGGCACATTTGGAAGATTTGTCAGTCTATCGATCCAACGAAGAAAACACTGCCTTGCCTTTCACAGCGCACTCAAAGAGACGATCCGGAGTACCCAGTTAGCGGCACAGTGCTCAGTCGGCCAAGAAGAGTCACTGAGCACACAGCGTTCTTCCAAGGGACGCGGTGAGGCGGCGGGAGTCCTAGGAAGGGCACACTGGCCTTAATGCCCTACTTTCCCTACCGGGGTCATGGAAATCGTCTGTACACGGCCACCCGTGGATGGAAACCCGGACATTACGTTGAGCCTGGGGGACAGGTCTGGTTTCCCCGTTATGTGAAGAGGGCTGCTGGAGGCCTCCTGCCACGAATAGGAAACACTGTGTTAATCGAGGAAAGCTGCCTTTCCCTCAGCCGGCATTGCCACTGTGAAGAGATGACGGGCAACAGCATTGGTTTTCACTGAAATTTGAGGCCGCAGGTGGCCTGCTTTCCCGTTGGGAAAATAACGCTTTCCTCCTTAGGTCCCTATGCCAGACTTGGCACACAGCCCATGTACGGGTAGTTTCTGAGCAACGAAAAGAGACTCACGCCGCACCCTGGACCGTCCCTGATAAAACTCTGGCACGAAGGGAGTTCTGCTTGGGCTGAGTGGCGTGACCGACATAATTCCTTGGCTTAGGCCAAAGCGTCCTTTTCTCTTACAGAAGCTTAGGCAGTGTTGCAGGGGCAACAAGTCCGTGTGTCAGGCTGCGTCTAAAGTCGACTGTCTGCTTGGCGAGCGAGGGCAGGTTGGCGTTCCCAGGATGAACAGCAAGCAGAGGGTTTTTTTCATTGCAGTTCTGGTTCAGCAGCGGGGACCACTTGCAGTACACCTAAGACCTGCTAGACCTGTGCTCGGGAGGACTTTTGAAAGACTGGCAATCCAACTGTGCGACCAAGAGAGCGGGGTTTTGCCTTTCACTCTTCATTCCAAGGGATGATCCGAAGGGCCTAGGTCCCTGGTATGTTGGGAGGTCGCCTAAGAAGTGGCATCCGGTACACACTGTGTTTCCATGAGACGTGGTGAGGACGCGGGAGTCCCAGGAGTCCTGAAAAGCACACTAGCGTGTAGCCACTGCTTTGAGTGAGGCTTGCTGGGAAATGCTGCCTGCCGGCCCGGCGCTGTGGATGCAATGCCCGGACCTGGCCTTCAGCTTGGCGCTCAGCGTAGTTTTCCTTTCATGTGCAGGCGAGCCTGGGATGCCTCTGGAGTGGAAGTGGAAACACGCTATGTCTCTCAAGAAAAGCCCACTTTCCTTCCAAAGACATGCCAGCATGCAAGCGTGGGCTGACAGAGCACTGTATTCCAGGCAGCTTTCACGTTGAACCATCCTTCTTTCCAGTTGGGAGGTACTAGAGTGCTCTGAAGGTCCCAATCTCAAAGTTGAACACAGCCCACGTACGTATAGGTTCTCCCGAACCGAAAGGGACCCAAGGAGGACTGCGGCACCTGCTCTGAATAACTCTGTAGCCGGGGTGTGGCGCACTGTGCGAATGGCACGAAATATTAGAGGGGCTAGGTCGAGTGAGTTAGGTGTCCCTGCCGCTGCCAAAAGCCTAGCAGTGTGCAGGGGGAAACCGTCCCTTTTCCAGACTGCATCTAAAGTCGAGTTACTGCTCGCCAGAAAGAGCCGGTAGCTAAGTACACCCAGAAAGAACGCTACGCACCGGCTTTCTCCTTGCTCCTCAGCGGCAGCACTGAGAGATACATTAGGCATTACACCTAAGACCTTCTACACCTCTGTTCAGGGAGCACTTTTGAATGTCTTGGCTATCTAGCTATCCAGCAAAGAAAAGAGTGTGTTGCCTCTCACTCGGCATGCAAAGAGATGAGCCGGAGGGCTTTGCTAGCGGCACGGTGCTCAGGGGGCCTAGAAGAGGACTCGGGACACAGTGTTCTTCCAGGGGACATGCTGAGGCGGCGGGGGTCCAGGGAAAGGCACACGAACATTCATGCACTACTTGCCTAAGGTTTCGTGGAAAGCCTCTGCACGCATCAGGGCGTGGATGGAATACCTGAACCTTCCTTGGGTCCTTGTGGAACAGCATAGTGTTCCCTTTATGTATGTAGGGCGCCGGGAGGCCTCCTGCACGCTTCAGAAAACAGAGTGTTTCTCTAGGAGAGCTCCCTTTCCCTCACATAGCCATTCTACTTGTGAAGAGAACACGAGCAGCCACACTGTGTCTCAGGACACTTTGAGGCCGCACTCTCAGCTCTCCCGCTGGCAAAGTAATGCTCTTGGCTCTAGGTAACCAATATCAAAATCGAACCCAGCGCATGCACCCGGAGTTTCTCACCAACCAAGAGAGACTCAAGCAGCACGCTGGACCTTCCCTGATAAAACTTTGGCGCCAAGGGGGTCCTGCATGGGCTGAATGGCTTCAAGGACATAATTCCCGGGGATAGGCCAAATGGTCCTTGTAGCTCAGAAAAGCCGAGGTAGCGTTCAGGGGCAAACTGTACGTTTGTCGGGCTGCCTCTGTAGTCGGCCTTCTGCTTGGCAGAGAGAGACGGCGGGTAAGGGTTCCCAGTATGACCAATAAACACAGCGATTTTTCGTGGCAGCAGTGGTTCAGCAGTGGGGACCTTTTGCATTACACCTGAGACCTGCTAGGCCTGTGTTCGGGAGGCCTGTTGAAAGCCTGGCAATCTCCATGGGCAACGAAGAGAGAGCAGAGCGTTGCCTCTCCTTCTTCATGCAGAGAAATGATGCGAAGGGCCTAGGGACCTGTGTTTGGTTAGGTCACCTAAGAAGAGACATTGGGTACACAGTGTTTTTCCACGCCCAGGTGGTGAGGGCCCAGGAGTCCTAGGAGTCCTGAACGGCACACGAGCCTTAAGCCACTGCCATGACTAAGGCTTCTGGGCAAATGCTGCATGCCTGCCAGCATTGTGGATGCCGTCCTGGACTTTGTTTTGATCTTCGTGATCAGTGTAGAGCGCCCTTTATGTAAAGGGGCCTCTGGCATGCCTCAGGCAAGGAAGTGGAAACACCTTTTGTCTTTCCTGTAAAGCACCCTTTCCTTTGAGACCCATTCCAGCACGCAAGGAAGGACTCGCAGAACGCCGTATGTAGGCACCTTGGAGGCTACGAGGATTCCTCGTTCAACTAGGGAATTCCTCCGTTTCTCATAAGGTCCCAGAATCAAAGTTGAACCCAGCCCACGTACGTGTCGTTTCTGAAGAACCAAAAGAGGCACCAGAAGCACTGTGCTACCTTCTCAGAATAATGTTTTATTTAGGCAGGGAGATTTGCACTGTGCGAATGACCTAAGCGATTTAAGGCGCTAGGGAGGTCTAGGTGGCCTTGAACCTGCCAAAAGACTAGCAGGGCTCAGGAGGAGAGTGTTGCTTTTCCAGGCTGCATCTAAAAGTCGTGTTTCTGCTTGGCAGAGAGAGAGACGGCAGGTGTGTAAAGGGAGAAGGAACACGAAGCACAGAGTTGTTTCACTGCAGCTCAGGGTCAGCCCTGAGAGCCACTGGCATTACACCGAGGACTTTCCAGAACTCTGGTCGGGGCACATTTGGAAGATTTGTCAGTCTATCGATCCAACGAAGAAAACACTGCCTTGCCTTTCACAGCGCACTCAAAGAGACGATCCGGAGTACCCAGGTAGCGGCACGGTGCTCAGTCGGCCAAGAAGAGTCACTGAGCACACAGCGTTCTTCCAAGGGACGCGGTGAGGCGGCGGGAGTCCTAGGAAGGGCACACTGGCCTTAATGCCCTACTTTCCCTACCGGGGTCATGGAAATCGTCTGTACACGGCCACCCGTGGATGGAAACCCGGACATTACGTTGAGCCTGGGGGACAGGTCTGGTTTCCCCGTTATGTGAAGAGGGCTGCTGGAGGCCTCCTGCCACGAATAGGAAACACTGTGTTAATCGAGGAAAGCTGCCTTTCCCTCAGCCGGCATTGCCACTGTGAAGAGATGACGGGCAACAGCATTGGTTTTCACTGAAATTTGAGGCCGCAGGTGGCCTGCTTTCCCGTTGGGAAAATAACGCTTTCCTCCTTAGGTCCCTATGCCAGACTTGGCACACAGCCCATGTACGGGTAGTTTCTGAGCAACGAAAAGAGACTCACGCCGCACCCTGGACCGTCCCTGATAAAACTCTGGCACGAAGGGAGTTCTGCTTGGGCTGAGTGGCGTGACCGACATAATTCCTTGGCTTAGGCCAAAGCGTCCTTTTCTCTTACAGAAGCTTAGGCAGTGTTGCAGGGGCAACAAGTCCGTGTGTCAGGCTGCGTCTAAAGTCGACTGTCTGCTTGGCGAGCGAGGGCAGGTTGGCGTTCCCAGGATGAACAGCAAGCAGAGGGTTTTTTTCATTGCAGTTCTGGTTCAGCAGCGGGGACCACTTGCAGTACACCTAAGACCTGCTAGACCTGTGCTCGGGAGGACTTTTGAAAGACTGGCAATCCAACTGTGCGACCAAGAGAGCGGGGTTTTGCCTTTCACTCTTCATTCCAAGGGATGATCCGAAGGGCCTAGGTCCCTGGTATGTTGGGAGGTCGCCTAAGAAGTGGCATCCGGTACACACTGTGTTTCCATGAGACGTGGTGAGGACGCGGGAGTCCCAGGAGTCCTGAAAAGCACACTAGCGTGTAGCCACTGCTTTGAGTGAGGCTTGCTGGGAAATGCTGCCTGCCGGCCCGGCGCTGTGGATGCAATGCCCGGACCTGGCCTTCAGCTTGGCGCTCAGCGTAGTTTCCCTTTCATGTGCAGGCGAGCCTGGGATGCCTCTGGAGTGGAAGTGGAAACACGCTATGTCTCTCAAGAAAAGCCCACTTTCCTTCCAAAGACATGCCAGCATGCAAGCGTGGGCTGACAGAGCACTGTATTCCAGGCAGCTTTCACGTTGAACCATCCTTCTTTCCAGTTGGGAGGTACTAGAGTGCTCTGAAGGTCCCAATCTCAAAGTTGAACACAGCCCACGTACGTATAGGTTCTCCCGAACCGAAAGGGACCCAAGGAGGACTGCGGCACCTGCTCTGAATAACTCTGTAGCCGGGGTGTGGCGCACTGTGCGAATGGCACGAAATATTAGAGGGGCTAGGTCGAGTGAGTTAGGTGTCCCTGCCGCTGCCAAAAGCCTAGCAGTGTGCAGGGGGAAACCGTCCCTTTTCCAGACTGCATCTAAAGTCGAGTTACTGCTCGCCAGAAAGAGCCGGTAGCTAAGTACACCCAGAAAGAACGCTACGCACCGGCTTTCTCCTTGCTCCTCAGCGGCAGCACTGAGAGATACATTAGGCATTACACCTAAGACCTTCTACACCTCTGTTCAGGGAGCACTTTTGAATGTCTTGGCTATCTAGCTATCCAGCAAAGAAAAGAGTGTGTTGCCTCTCACTCGGCATGCAAAGAGATGAGCCGGAGGGCTTTGCTAGCGGCACGGTGCTCAGGGGGCCTAGAAGAGGACTCGGGACACAGTGTTCTTCCAGGGGACATGCTGAGGCGGCGGGGGTCCAGGGAAAGGCACACGAACATTCATGCACTACTTGCCTAAGGTTTCGTGGAAAGCCTCTGCACGCATCAGGGCGTGGATGGAATACCTGAACCTTCCTTGGGTCCTTGTGGAACAGCATAGTGTTCCCTTTATGTATGTAGGGCGCCGGGAGGCCTCCTGCACGCTTCAGAAAACAGAGTGTTTCTCTAGGAGAGCTCCCTTTCCCTCACATAGCCATTCTACTTGTGAAGAGAACACGAGCAGCCACACTGTGTCTCAGGACACTTTGAGGCCGCACTTTCAGCTCTCCCGCTGGCAAAGTAATGCTCTTGGCTCTAGGTAACCAATATCAAAATTGAACCCAGCGCATGCACCCGGAGTTTCTGACCAACCAAGAGAGACTCAAGCAGCACGCTGGACCTTCCCTGATAAAACTTTGGCGCCAAGGGGGTCCTGCATGGGCTGAATGGCTTCAAGGACATAATTCCCGGGGATAGGCCAAATGGTCCTTGTAGCTCAGAAAAGCCGAGGTAGCGTTCAGGGACAAACTGTACGTTTGTCGGGCTGCCTCTGTAGTCGGCCTTCTGCTTGGCAGAGAGAGACGGCGGGTAAGGGTTCCCAGTATGACCAATAAACACAGCGTTTTTTCGTGGCAGCAGTGGTTCAGCAGTGGGGACCTTTTGCATTACACCTGAGACCTGCTAGGCCTGTGTTCGGGAGGCCTGTTGAAAGCCTGGCAATCTCCATGGGCAACGAAGAGAGAGCAGAGCGTTGCCTCTCCTTCTTCATGCAGAGAAATGATGCGAAGGGCCTAGGGACCTGTGTTTGGTTAGGTCACCTAAGAAGAGACATTGGGTACACAGTGTTTTTCCACGCCCAGGTGGTGAGGACCCAGGAGTCCTAGGAGTCCTGAACGGCACACGAGCCTTAAGCCACTGCCATGACTAAGGCTTCTGGGCAAATGCTGCATGCCTGCCAGCATTGTGGATGCCGTCCTGGACTTTGCTTTGATCTGCGTGATCAGTGTAGAGCGCCCTTTATGTAAAGGGGCCTCTGGCATGCCTCAGGCAAGGAAGTGGAAACACCTTTTGTCTTTCCTGTAAAGCAGCACCCTTTCCTTTGAGACCCATTCCAGCACGCAAGGAAGGACTCGCAGAACGCCGTATGTAGGCACCTTGGAGGCTACGAGGATTCCTCGTTCAACTAGGGAATTCCTCCGTTTCTCATAAGGTCCCAGAATCAAAGTTGAACCCAGCCCACGTACGTGTCGTTTCTGAAGAACCAAAAGAGGCACCAGAAGCACTGTGCTACCTTCTCAGAATAATGTTTTATTTAGGCAGGGAGATTTGCACTGTGCGAATGACCTAAGCGATTTAAGGCGCTAGGGAGGTCTAGGTGGCCTTGAACCTGCCAAAAGACTAGCAGGGCTCAGGAGGAGAGTGTTGCTTTTCCAGGCTGCATCTAAAAGTCGTGTTTCTGCTTGGCAGAGAGAGAGACGGCAGGTGTGTAAAGGGAGAAGGAACACGAAGCACAGAGTTGTTTCACTGCAGCTCAGGGTCAGCCCTGAGAGCCACTGGCATTACACCGAGGACTTTCCAGAACTCTGGTCGGGGCACATTTGGAAGATTTGTCAGTCTATCGATCCAACGAAGAAAACACTGCCTTGCCTTTCACAGCGCACTCAAAGAGACGATCCGGAGTACCCAGGTAGCGGCACGGTGCTCAGTCGGCCAAGAAGAGTCACTGAGCACACAGCGTTCTTCCAAGGGACGCGGTGAGGCGGCGGGAGTCCTAGGAAGGGCACACTGGCCTTAATGCCCTACTTTCCCTACCGGGGTCATGGAAATCGTCTGTACACGGCCACCCGTGGATGGAAACCCGGACATTACGTTGAGCCTGGGGGACAGGTCTGGTTTCCCCGTTATGTGAAGAGGGCTGCTGGAGGCCTCCTGCCACGAATAGGAAACACTGTGTTAATCGAGGAAAGCTGCCTTTCCCTCAGCCGGCATTGCCACTGTGAAGAGATGACGGGCAACAGCATTGGTTTTCACTGAAATTTGAGGCCGCAGGTGGCCTGCTTTCCCGTTGGGAAAATAACGCTTTCCTCCTTAGGTCCCTATGCCAGACTTGGCACACAGCCCATGTACGGGTAGTTTCTGAGCAACGAAAAGAGACTCACGCCGCACCCTGGACCGTCCCTGATAAAACTCTGGCACGAAGGGAGTTCTGCTTGGGCTGAGTGGCGTGACCGACATAATTCCTTGGCTTAGGCCAAAGCGTCCTTTTCTCTTACAGAAGCTTAGGCAGTGTTGCAGGGGCAACAAGTCCGTGTGTCAGGCTGCGTCTAAAGTCGACTGTCTGCTTGGCGAGCGAGGGCAGGTTGGCGTTCCCAGGATGAACAGCAAGCAGAGGGTTTTTTTCATTGCAGTTCTGGTTCAGCAGCGGGGACCACTTGCAGTACACCTAAGACCTGCTAGACCTGTGCTCGGGAGGACTTTTGAAAGACTGGCAATCCAACTGTGCGACCAAGAGAGCGGGGTTTTGCCTTTCACTCTTCATTCCAAGGGATGATCCGAAGGGCCTAGGTCCCTGGTATGTTGGGAGGTCGCCTAAGAAGTGGCATCCGGTACACACTGTGTTTCCATGAGACGTGGTGAGGACGCGGGAGTCCCAGGAGTCCTGAAAAGCACACTAGCGTGTAGCCACTGCTTTGAGTGAGGCTTGCTGGGAAATGCTGCCTGCCGGCCCGGCGCTGTGGATGCAATGCCCGGACCTGGCCTTCAGCTTGGCGCTCAGCGTAGTTTCCCTTTCATGTGCAGGCGAGCCTGGGATGCCTCTGGAGTGGAAGTGGAAACACGCTATGTCTCTCAAGAAAAGCCCACTTTCCTTCCAAAGACATGCCAGCATGCAAGCGTGGGCTGACAGAGCACTGTATTCCAGGCAGCTTTCACGTTGAACCATCCTTCTTTCCAGTTGGGAGGTACTAGAGTGCTCTGAAGGTCCCAATCTCAAAGTTGAACACAGCCCACGTACGTATAGGTTCTCCCGAACCGAAAGGGACCCAAGGAGGACTGCGGCACCTGCTCTGAATAACTCTGTAGCCGGGGTGTGGCGCACTGTGCGAATGGCACGAAATATTAGAGGGGCTAGGTCGAGTGAGTTAGGTGTCCCTGCCGCTGCCAAAAGCCTAGCAGTGTGCAGGGGGAAACCGTCCCTTTTCCAGACTGCATCTAAAGTCGAGTTACTGCTCGCCAGAAAGAGCCGGTAGCTAAGTACACCCAGAAAGAACGCTACGCACCGGCTTTCTCCTTGCTCCTCAGCGGCAGCACTGAGAGATACATTAGGCATTACACCTAAGACCTTCTACACCTCTGTTCAGGGAGCACTTTTGAATGTCTTGGCTATCTAGCTATCCAGCAAAGAAAAGAGTGTGTTGCCTCTCACTCGGCATGCAAAGAGATGAGCCGGAGGGCTTTGCTAGCGGCACGGTGCTCAGGGGGCCTAGAAGAGGACTCGGGACACAGTGTTCTTCCAGGGGACATGCTGAGGCGGCGGGGGTCCAGGGAAAGGCACACGAACATTCATGCACTACTTGCCTAAGGTTTCGTGGAAAGCCTCTGCACGCATCAGGGCGTGGATGGAATACCTGAACCTTCCTTGGGTCCTTGTGGAACAGCATAGTGTTCCCTTTATGTATGTAGGGCGCCGGGAGGCCTCCTGCACGCTTCAGAAAACAGAGTGTTTCTCTAGGAGAGCTCCCTTTCCCTCACATAGCCATTCTACTTGTGAAGAGAACACGAGCAGCCACACTGTGTCTCAGGACACTTTGAGGCCGCACTCTCAGCTCTCCCGCTGGCAAAGTAATGCTCTTGGCTCTAGGTAACCAATATCAAAATTGAACCCAGCGCATGCACCCGGAGTTTCTGACCAACCAAGAGAGACTCAAGCAGCACGCTGGACCTTCCCTGATAAAACTTTGGCGCCAAGGGGGTCCTGCATGGGCTGAATGGCTTCAAGGACATAATTCCCGGGGATAGGCCAAATGGTCCTTGTAGCTCAGAAAAGCCGAGGTAGCGTTCAGGGACAAACTGTACGTTTGTCGGGCTGCCTCTGTAGTCGGCCTTCTGCTTGGCAGAGAGAGACGGCGGGTAAGGGTTCCCAGTATGACCAATAAACACAGCGTTTTTTCGTGGCAGCAGTGGTTCAGCAGTGGGGACCTTTTGCATTACACCTGAGACCTGCTAGGCCTGTGTTCGGGAGGCCTGTTGAAAGCCTGGCAATCTCCATGGGCAACGAAGAGAGAGCAGAGCGTTGCCTCTCCTTCTTCATGCAGAGAAATGATGCGAAGGGCCTAGGGACCTGTGTTTGGTTAGGTCACCTAAGAAGAGACATTGGGTACACAGTGTTTTTCCACGCCCAGGTGGTGAGGACCCAGGAGTCCTAGGAGTCCTGAACGGCACACGAGCCTTAAGCCACTGCCATGACTAAGGCTTCTGGGCAAATGCTGCATGCCTGCCAGCATTGTGGATGCCGTCCTGGACTTTGCTTTGATCTGCGTGATCAGTGTAGAGCGCCCTTTATGTAAAGGGGCCTCTGGCATGCCTCAGGCAAGGAAGTGGAAACACCTTTTGTCTTTCCTGTAAAGCAGCACCCTTTCCTTTGAGACCCATTCCAGCACGCAAGGAAGGACTCGCAGAACGCCGTATGTAGGCACCTTGGAGGCTACGAGGATTCCTCGTTCAACTAGGGAATTCCTCCGTTTCTCATAAGGTCCCAGAATCAAAGTTGAACCCAGCCCACGTACGTGTCGTTTCTGAAGAACCAAAAGAGGCACCAGAAGCACTGTGCTACCGTCTCAGAATAATGTTTTATTTAGGCAGGGAGATTTGCACTGTGCGAATGACCTAAGCGATTTAAGGCGCTAGGGAGGTCTAGGTGGCCTTGAACCTGCCAAAAGACTAGCAGGGCTCAGGAGGAGAGTGTTGCTTTTCCAGGCTGCATCTAAAAGTCGTGTTTCTGCTTGGCAGAGAGAGAGACGGCAGGTGTGTAAAGGGAGAAGGAACACGAAGCACAGAGTTGTTTCACTGCAGCTCAGGGTCAGCCCTGAGAGCCACTGGCATTACACCGAGGACTTTCCAGAACTCTGGTCGGGGCACATTTGGAAGATTTGTCAGTCTATCGATCCAACGAAGAAAACACTGCCTTGCCTTTCACAGCGCACTCAAAGAGACGATCCGGAGTACCCAGGTAGCGGCACGGTGCTCAGTCGGCCAAGAAGAGTCACTGAGCACACAGCGTTCTTCCAAGGGACGCGGTGAGGCGGCGGGAGTCCTAGGAAGGGCACACTGGCCTTAATGCCCTACTTTCCCTACCGGGGTCATGGAAATCGTCTGTACACGGCCACCCGTGGATGGAAACCCGGACATTACGTTGAGCCTGGGGGACAGGTCTGGTTTCCCCGTTATGTGAAGAGGGCTGCTGGAGGCCTCCTGCCACGAATAGGAAACACTGTGTTAATCGAGGAAAGCTGCCTTTCCCTCAGCCGGCATTGCCACTGTGAAGAGATGACGGGCAACAGCATTGGTTTTCACTGAAATTTGAGGCCGCAGGTGGCCTGCTTTCCCGTTGGGAAAATAACGCTTTCCTCCTTAGGTCCCTATGCCAGACTTGGCACACAGCCCATGTACGGGTAGTTTCTGAGCAACGAAAAGAGACTCACGCCGCACCCTGGACCGTCCCTGATAAAACTCTGGCACGAAGGGAGTTCTGCTTGGGCTGAGTGGCGTGACCGACATAATTCCTTGGCTTAGGCCAAAGCGTCCTTTTCTCTTACAGAAGCTTAGGCAGTGTTGCAGGGGCAACAAGTCCGTGTGTCAGGCTGCGTCTAAAGTCGACTGTCTGCTTGGCGAGCGAGGGCAGGTTGGCGTTCCCAGGATGAACAGCAAGCAGAGGGTTTTTTTCATTGCAGTTCTGGTTCAGCAGCGGGGACCACTTGCAGTACACCTAAGACCTGCTAGACCTGTGCTCGGGAGG